>NW_027279445.1:72500-77966 GCF_046629955.1 Centroberyx affinis
TCTGACTTGTACTCTGATGACTTGAAAAGGTTTCTAAAGTCTTGACAAAAGAGTCAGTTTCAAGACTTGAAGCACAAGTCTCAAGTCAAGTTTCAAGTCTAAATGTAGATTACCAAGTCAAGTCCAAGTCAAGTCCATGTCATTAATGTCGAGTCTTAAGTCTAAATGTAGAACAGCAAGTCAAGTCAGAACAAATCAAGAGTCCAGTATCAATTTAATATTGAGTCAATTGTATTCTTTGATTTCTTATTTTTATTTTGTATTTATCAGAGGTGGGGAAAAGAATCACATGACTTGGACTCGATTCCCAGTTTGCATAGCTTGAGACTTGACTTGCTGCATGAAGAGAAGACTTGAGACTTGACTTGACTTGGGTTCTGGTGACTTGGGACTTGACTCTGACTTGTACTCTGATGACTTGAAAAGGTTTCTAAAGTCTCGACTTGAGATCTTGTGTTTGTGTAAATGACTCAGATTGAAAGTGATGAGATTTGTTCCAGCAGACGACTGAATTTAAATTCTGTTTTCTGAATTTGTATGGAATGATTGAATTTATTGAAGTTGAAACTGATTATAGAAATCAAACTCATGATGCTCTTACCAAGTTTTTATCCTATTAAAACCATATTGCATTGAAAAGTCCTAGATATTTAGTTTTCTTTAAGATATTAAATTGATACTGGACTCTTGATTTGTTCTGACTTGACTTGCTGTTCTACATTTAGACTTGAGACTTGACATTAATGTCATGGACTTGACTTAGTGATCTACATTTAGAGAAGAAAATGGTCAAATTTAGAGATAATGAATATCAGCACAAAACAGCTTCAATCTAAATGTTGATATCAGCCGTCAAAAACCCAGATCCTGGTCTGGAGGAGACCGGCAGCTAATCAATAAAGTGTAAATTCACTCAACTGACTGGTTGACTGACTGGGAGACTAACTGACTGGCTGACTGGTTTCTGGTTTCTGGTTTTCGTGGGCAGCTGACCGCCTGCTGACCGGCAGATCACTTCCTCTGGTTGGCAGTGGACTCTGCCAGGATGACATATGGAGAGAGAGAGAGAGAGAGAGAGAGAGAGAGAGAGAGAGAGGGAGGGAGAGGGAGACAGAGAGAGAGAGAGAGAGAGAGAGAGAGAGAGAGAGAGGGAGAGAGAGAGAAAGAGAGAGAGAGAGAGAGAGAGGGAGAGAGAGAGAAAGAGAGAGAGAGAGAGAGAGAGAGAACACCATGCTGTTTAGCAGCTGACTTGGAAGTCCTGGATGTCGGACTTTCCCACCAGAACCTGAACGCACCATTAACCAGGTAACACAGCAGCACTGATCTCCTCCCTGTTGGTGCTGGTGTGTAACGAGCCGGGCCAGACCGGATCAAACCGGGTCAAACTGGATCAGGTCAGGTCAGGTCAGGTTCTGCTCTAATTGGGGAGATAATTAACAGCCGGTTGGTTCTGCTGGAGTCTGCGGCTTCTTTGTGTTTATTCTCCAGAACAAAGAACGAAGACTGTTTCATCCATTCACTGTTTAACTTCACACACACACACACACACACACACACACACACACACACACACACACACACAACACACAACACACAACACACACACACACACACACACACACACAACACACACACACACACACACACACAACACACACAACACACACCGGAGGGACAGAGGGACAGATCCACACATATGAAGACAGATTCATAAGAGTGATTGATTCATTTAAATTAAGTTTGGTTTGAGTATTTTTAAGGATTTTTATGGAAATCAATGAATAAATGAGACAGAAACAACGTCCTGCCAGGCTCCTCTGGACTTTACAGTGATGGAATTGAATTGAATTTATTTTATTAGGGAATTTAAAAGCACAACAACTCCGAAGAGTATCATGACACAAAATCCCAGAGGAAGCATTACTAAAAACATTTATTTCCAAAGTGGTCCTCGATGGAAACAAACAAACACAATACATAAAAGCAAACAAATCGATGGAAACAAACAAATTACAAGATAAACCTGCTAGCCCCCCTTGCGACCCCACACCCATGGTTCAAACTCCTTCCTTTAAAAGTGAACCATCAACACTCCACACAACTTTTGTTTTAAAAAATGTTTGGCTTTGTTTAATATGCAGGGGCAGGTTGTTCCATAAGGAGATCCCAGTATAGAAAAAGGAGCTTCTTGCTATTTTACCTTTAACACGAGGAACACTGCATGACATAATGCTTGGCTTCCAACCATATCTAGGGATGAGAGTCTGTTGTTTCTTTGAATCCAGAGGAACTGGAATCAAAGGTTTTCACTGTGAGAGACGCAGCTGTTCCACACTGCAGCACGACGTCTAAAACTAGAGCAAGTCTGAAAATAAATTTGATTCAAAACGTCTTTGTATCACCTAAAGATGAGGAATAAATCAATATGTGTGGAGAAATGTTTTCACATTTGCAAACTCGACTTTTCACGCTTTCACATCTTGAATTTCCACTTTGACAGAGAAGATGATTTAGACCAAAATAATTATTTTGGAGAAAATGTGCAAAAAGTCAACAGCAGTGAATACTGTTCACAGCTGCTGTAGGTCAATAAATACTGTAGATTTACTTAGTTTGAGGTATTTGTAGGTTCATGTTTTTTTTTAAGATACTTTTTGAGGTTTTTATAGGTTAATATTAGTTTAAGGTTGTTGTTTTTTTAGATATTTGAAGTTTAAGGTTAGTCTGAGGTGTCTTTAGGGTGTTTTCAGGTATTTTTAGGATGAAGTTAGTTTTTTCAATGTATGTTTTGAGGTATTTTTACTGTAGGTTAAGGTTAGGTTGAAGTATTTTTAGCATGAGGATGGTTTGAAGTATTTTTTTTGAGGTATTTGCAGGTTGAGGTTAGTTTGAGGTGTTTTTATTTTCAGACTGCAGCGGTGAAGCCGTGTCCACACTCTCCTGCCGGCAATGAAAATTACACATAATCCTCATCCACTCTCTGCATTTGCATATCTCAATTATTGATTGTTTCATGTTGTGCGTGTGTGTGTGTGTGTGTGTGTGTGTGTGTGTGTGTGTGTGTGTGTGTGTGTGTGCCCAGGAGAGTTTTCATGATAATAACATGGTGAGAGTCTCAGATTCAGGCTTATTACTGTTGGATCTGCAAAAAAAATGTGAATCTGTTGCCCTAAACTCATTTCCTCAGTCTGGTTTCAGTGGAGAGTTTTAGTTTCCCATGATGCTCTCCCTGTTTCAGAGGCTTTTCCATCCTGACAAGAAGAAAACTTTGGGGAAAAACTGAATACTTGGAATATTTTGGCATCAAACAGGTCAGATTTAAAGATGCTGAATACCTTCATAAAGCCACATGATGAACCCACAGAGAAACAGAGTGTGACCACACGGCCGGGCTGGAAGACATGAGACTGATTCACTTTGACAAAATAACTCAAATATTCCCTGAATTGAAAAATCTCCCCGCTCTTCACAAAGTTCCCTGTTTCTGTGGTGAGAAGAGCCGCTGTGGAAAGTTATCTGCTAAATGTTTCGGTTGTTGTCTACGGAAGCTGAGAACGGCCGAGCTTGCAATTATTTTTTTTAACGCCGTTATCTCGAGATCACGAGTTAATTATCTTGTTATGTCAAGAAAACAAAAGGCAGATTTCTGGAGATAATGAGCTAATTCATCATGAGTAAACGACTTTTGTTTTCTGGAGATCACGGGATAATTATGGAGAACTGGAAAATGAGAGTCTGGTTCATTTGATCACAGCTGATTTCAGCCTTCAGATCACTGTCATGACTGTCAGGAGGATTCAGAACTGCTAGTGTTGGACTGATCTGAATGTTTTCTCGAACAGAAAGACACAATGCAGTTTCTGCCTGTTAGACCTTGACTGAAGTCCAGTCTGATGTATTGATCAGTAATGGATACTCATTGATCTGACATTTTCATCTTAAATCAGTTGCTACAGTTGTCCAGACGCCATCTCTGCATGCTGGCATGGCTCCTGATCTCTGATAAACATTATAAGTAATAAGAGGAAACGACATTTTGTTTTCTCGTGATAACGGGTTGAGTATCTCGTTTTCTCGACATAACGAGATAATTAACTTGTGATCTCGAGATAACGGCATTAAAAAAAAATAATTGCAAGCACGGCCATTCTCGGCTTCCATAGTTGTCACACTGAATGGGAAGAATAAATCTGCAGATAGCTAATCTGTTCTTATTTAAAGATTCAGTATTAGAGAAATTCAAATTGTCCTCTATTTCTGTTATCAAAGATGTTAAATGAAGACTGTGTTTAACTTTGATTTGTTTGATGGTTAAATATAAAGTTATTACATTTTCAAAACTCCAGTCAGTTTCAGTCTAACTCCAGGAAACGCATCACAGCTGGACTCGCTCCTGATTGGCTCCCTCACTAAAAAATGACTGAAATCCGTCCAATCAGGGTCCAGTCTGCAGCATCTGAACTGGAAAGCCTCCGCTCAGCAGGTTCACCTCATTTGAATTAGAGGAGCCGCTGCTGTCGGCCAATCAGGAGCCAGTATTGTGACGACTCATGATGCGTTCGAGGTGATATTTACATGCCAAAAAATTACACGCATTCAGTGTTTGGATTCAGCCTCCATCTTTGTTCCTCAGCCTCACTGTGGTGTTTCTGCTCTGCTCTTCCCACAGATCACCTGTCAATCAAACAGTGTGGGCGGAGCTTGGATTTTCTTGTTGATGCAGTTTGAGTTTCTCTTCTTCTCTGTCTGTTCAGCCATGGAGGCTATCCCTGCTCATGCTAACTACCCAGTTCTTCTTCTTCTGTTGATTCCAAACAACCAGGAAACGTAAAAATATTTATTTAAATGAAAATATTATAGATTTCTACTTTAATGTGGATGATAGCAGTTGAAACAGAAGTGCAGCCGCAGAGACAGAAACAGATTTGAGCTTCTGCTTCTCTAATGAATCTTACATTAGCTGTGACAAATTACCCATGATACCCGGCTGTATGGTGGCTGCTCTGAATTAGTCATACAACAGGAGCTATGTATGGAAGCACTGAACTCCACCCCACACACACACACACACACACACACACACACACACACAGCCCCCATGGCGGAGTGTCTGATGTCTTCAATGCGGCTCGCTGAGATGAATGTCAGCCGATTTCTAAACTGGTTCATTGTTGTTTCAGTGAACCGGTGAGTCCGTCCCGTAACAGAGAGGTCACAGGTTCGACCCCCACAGCAGCCCCACAGTGTGTTTCCATCCACTGAAGTAACAAACTGATTCGTCTGAAATCTGGTGACAGATCTCTCTGTCAGCCCGAGGATCAGCTGATCAGACTTAAATGTGTTGATCTGGATCTGGGTTTTTCCAAGTATATCCAGCTGCAGCCTGTGGAGCGGGGCGGGGCTACAGATCGACCCTGTAACCCGCCCATTGATGATTTCATTGGTTTAGAGGTCGAAAGAAGGCGG
>NW_027279446.1:0-87500 GCF_046629955.1 Centroberyx affinis
ACTGTCTTGTTGTAACACATCTGATATGCACACTAGCTAATGTATCTAGTAGAAGCTAGCATTAGTAGTGGCTAATAGTTGTGTGTTAACATTGCAACAAGTCCTCCAACCCATACGACCACATAGGTGGTTTGTTCCTACTCTCTAATACGGCCCACAGGAGCGTTTCCAACGTGATCTCACAAAAATACGTGAAATGAACACAACCTCGACGAATCTGAAAACGTTCCTCCGCCACAAATTGAATTACGTCCCAAAGGTTGATTAATGGTTAAATTTAGGCAATTAAAACCACTTTGGTTAAATTTAGGCAAGTAAAACAAGTTTCGTTAAGGTTAGGGTTAAGGTTATGGTAAAGTTTAGGCAAATAAAACAACTTGGGTTATGGTAATAGTTAGGCAACTAAAACAACTTGATTAAGGTTAGGAAAATGGTTTGGTCATGGTTAAATTTAAAAAAATGAAAATGTGACTCACGGTTGTATGTCCTTTGGAAACGCTGGGAATCGAACCCCGGTCGCCGACATCAAAGGCAAACATATACACCCAGCCGCCATCCTCGACCACAATGTCCTGACTTTCCACCGTGCTATTTCAATGTTGAGAGAGAAACTTCACAGTCACGTGACGTGGAAGCAGACCAACGTAGCACATAGCTTGTACAAACGGCCTATGGGGTCGTTTTTGGGGGGAGGACAGTCTCTAACATTGACATTGGCTGCTTTGCTGAATTATCTTGCTGGCTAGCTAACATTTTGTTCAGGTTAACTGACTCTTCTCAAACTACAACTCAGTGTTTTGGAGTAGAGACTACAGCTAAAGACAAAGACAGTACTGTGTCACTGTAACCTAAATTTGCAAACAAATCTACATTAGAGAAATACAGTACCTGAAAAAAACTGTTGTGGTGTGGGGTAGATCCTTTCTGTAACATTGTAAGTAAAAGTGACTAGTCTTTTTTTCCCGGTTGTTATGTAGGCTATTTAGCCATTATTTGTGCCTGGCTAATTGTCACAATTGTCACAGGAGCATATCTATGTTCCCAGGGTCCTATGTTCCCCAGATTTATATGGCACATAATGGGAACATGACAAAGGGTCATATGTTCCCCAGTTCTACATATGTGCTTTCCCAGGGTCCTATGTTCCCAGGGTCCTATGTTTAACCCTAACCATATTAAGCGAATACAGAGTTGGAGAACATCTTTTTCAGGTTCCCATTATGTGCTATATAGAGCTGGGGAACATAGGACCCTGGGAACTGAATGACTCCATTGTCACAGCCCTCAGACTTCCATGACAGCAACATACAGAGACATACATTATAAAAAGCACAAGCATCATATAAAATATGAGATATCACTGCTTTGTTTGGTGATTTTGGACCTATATATAATTTGTCTCTAGTACTTGGACCCACAGAAAAGTGTCAACTGTCGGTTGAAATGGCAAGCTCAGCGCTGCTAGGTCTCTTGCTGCTAACAATGAGTCCAAATGGGGTTTGTCAAAATATCTCCAAACAAGACTATAAGTCTAACATCCCAGCAATGTTGAATGTCAAACTCAGTTTTCCTGCTTGAGAGTCTGCAGTCTAACTCCCTGCAGGCCGACCGAGAGACAATACATCCGTAGAGTTCCTGCTGTCGCGGAGCCAAAAAGCTAGTATGGTGGTCAGTATGTCGGTCGGTTGCCAATTTGGCAACTGACCGACATATTTATATTCGCAGCCCGGAAAGCAGCAGCACTGCACCATTTCCACTCAGTGGATAGTCTGATACCAAACTCTACCCGGCTCCATGTGCAATTGTTTATAATCTAACCTGACCATCCACAAAACTAGATCACTCCACCAGTAATGAACTTTCACGCCACAGCAGTCTGTATTGCGGCAGAAAAAAATTGATCTGTGATTTCCTGATTAGTGAAAGTGTGCGTAATGGCGGAACTGTGTCATGTTTAATGTTGACTCGTTTTTTTTAGATATTTTGGCAAACCCCATAAGCAAGAGGCAACACAGCTCGTTGTTTCACTAACAACTGACTTTGGAGTCAATATTCTCTGCGGGTCCAAATACTACAGAGACAAATTACTGTATATATAGGACCAAAATCACCAAACTTATCCTTTAAAATAATTGAGGCGGTCAAGAAATTCTAATTTCAAAGAGCTTTGCAGTTAGAATAAGGTGCATAGTACCAGAGAGAGATTTTAAAACTAACCAGTCCCGTGATCTGTTAGAGACGCCAGATACAGGGCTTTTTCTGTTGAATCATACTGTAAAATGTGATTTGGATTTCACATAAAAAGATGAATATGCGTGAATATCATGTGGTTCTAATCCCGGAATTGGCAAATTAGGCTTCTCTTTCACAGCGCCAAATAGGTCACAGTTTATCATGAATTACGAGCTTGTTTTACTGTTGAGCCTTCTACAGTGTAAAAATTTGAGGCAAAATAACTGTCAGCTTTTGATTATGGCATTTGAACAGCATAAAAATAGAAACAGCATCAAACTAACCTAAAACCCATGAAATCTGTCTTCATTCCAATAAGAAACCTACATCCAACCCGGGCCTTATTTATTGCACATGCGTTCCCAAAACCAGCAATATTAAGAATGCGGTATTGAAACACTGGCATGTTCTCCAGAGTGACCCCCTTCTTAGAGACGCTTTTAAAGATCCACCAATGGTTGCCTTTAAGAGGGCTAGAAACATCCGAGGTGGAGTGGTTAGAGCATGCCCTCGCCAAAGAGCTCATCTCTAATAACCTTACTAGTAAAATTCCTGTTGGCAATAAATAAATGTGGTAACAGCAGAAATTGTCAGTACACTGAGAATGCAGTGTCATTCAATCATACTGTGAATGGACACAGTATAATTTTTTTTTTTTTTTTTGACCAAATTTGTATTAATTTTCAATGAAAAACTGCAGACATACAATCAGTTAAAAAGGTAAACATAACATAGCAGAAATATGACGTGCAAAAGAGGTTGACATTTTATACTAAGTACAGCTTAGAAATAAATAAATTAATTAAAATAACAAATTAAAAATAGTAATAGACAGAAATTAAATAAATTATACAATTCTAATAATAATAATAATATTGGAAAAATAAAAATGTATATATCAGTTGTACATGTCCATAATAACACCTCTATAATTATGTTTTATAACTTTATTACTTAATGCTATCACTGACATTAATACTTTAATACTTCTATAATCTATGAATGAATAATCAATTTTTCATGCTCTGCTTGGAGTATGATCTCCTGATTTTGTATGTCTTATTATTTGATATTTAGTGTTTTGTTTTTTTTGTGTTTTTTTTGTTTTGTTTTGTTAAATGTTTTGTCTAATTATGTTTCTATTGTATTTTTGTCATTTAGGACCCCCTTGAAAACGAGATGGTACATCTCAAGGGGTTATTCCTAATAAAGAATTTCCATATAAAGATGTACATGTGCAATACATACATACATAAACTACATACTCACATACACACACACACGTACACACACAGACACACATGCGCACACACACACCAACACACATACCTTCGCCACCCAGGTATATATATAGAAGTAAATTAAGTCAAAATTTCAAAATGAAAAGCCATACTCTCAGTATTGACATCATCTGCTAGCACCATATCTCTTATTTCACCCGTCTGCATATACAAGAGTAACAAAAATAAACTAAGGAAACAAAACCAGAAAAGAGAAACCGTCGATAAGGAAAAAACCCACCCACTCTTCCCCAGGACCAAAAGGAAAAACACAAATCCGACACAGTATAAATATTAAGTATTAAGTGTTGTGCTAGTCGACGTCAAAATTAGGGTTGCAAACTTCCGTGAATTTTCAAAGTTGGAAACTTTCCATGGGAATTAACGGGAATTTATGGGAATTAACGGGAATTTATGGGAATAAACGGGAATAAACCAGGAATTTACTAAATTGAAGGTATGCTCTTAATAGGGAACTTAAATATAGTTGGGGAAAATATATTTTAGCATAATCCTGACTAAAACAACCAGATATCATGCAAGTACAGTTGAATATCTATGCTATTCCTCAATCACATGCACACATAGCACACTGCTTACTGCAGGGCTATTGAGACCACGCCCCCTACATGCAACTCAACATTCATGTTTTTGTTCTTCAATGAAAGAATTGATTGTTCAATAAAATATTTAACACTTGATAAAGTTCTACTTACAAATAAATCTGTTTTAATTGTATTATTTTGGATGGATGTCTGCTTATAACAAAACAAATATTTATGCTTGGATATGATACCTTTCCATTAAATTACCCTCAATTCCCAGTTAATTCCCATAAATTCCCATGAATTCCCATAAATTCCCATAATTCCCATGGAAAGTTTCCAATTTGGAATATTTCCAAAATTCCCCAGCTTAACTTCCCATGGAAATTTACCGGAAATTTTCCACCCCTTTGCAACCCTAGTCAAAATACAGTGCCTAAATCAGTGCCTATTAGACTTGTCATTTGCTACATATATAAAATATAAGTTATATTTATATATTTAGTTATTAAATTGATTGATCGATTTGATCAGACAGGCTTACTTTTACTTATTGTTACAGTCAATAACCTGCTTGAGATGAGGAAGAACCGCAAAAACATAAAAACTAGGTTGATGAAGACTTTGTTTCAATTCAAGCAAGGCAAGGCAAGACAAGGCAGCTTTATTTGTATAGCACATTTCATACACTGAGGCAATTCAAAGTGCTTTACAGAGTAATAAAAAATATAGTAAAGGTAAAATAAATTACAATTAAAAAGTACAGAAAAAGACAGTGCAAGAGGATTAGAAAAGTCAAAAGTGCATTGAAATCACATATAAAAGAAAATAAAAAAGATACAAATAAATAAATATTACAGTGCAGATGAGTGTTGCCCTAGATTTCTTAAAAAGCCCTGGTGAACAGAAAAGTTTTAAGCCTTGATTTAAAAGATTGTAAAGTGGAGGCAGACCTCAGATTTTCTGGAAGTTTGTTCCAGGCATGAGGAGCATAAAAACTAAAAGCTGCTCCATGCTTTGTTCTGACCCTGGAACAGTAAGCAGACCAGCACCTGAAGACCTGAGGGGTCTGAAGAAGATCAGAAATGTATTTTGGTCCTAAACCATTTAGTGCTTTATAAACATGCAACAGAATTTTAAACTCAATTATTTGGCACACAGGAAGCCAATGCAGTGATCTCAGCACTGGTGTGATGTGGTCCATTTTCTTAATCCTGGTTTGAACCTGGCAGCAGCATTCTGGATGAGCTGCAGTTGTCTAATAGCTTTTTTAGAGAGACCTGTAAAGACACTGTTACAGTAGTCAAGCCTACTAAAAGTAAATGCATGAACAAGTTTTTCAAGGTCCTGCTTGGACATGAATTCTTTAATTCTTGCGATATTTTTAAGGTGGTAGTAGGCAGATTTTGTAATTGTCTTGATGTGGCTGTTGAAGTTTAGGTCATAACGAGTCCATAACTACACCAAGATTTCTGACTTGGTTTTTAGTCTCCAGTGATAGGGATTCAAGGTGGGCAGTGACTTTAAGTCTCTCCTCTTTGGCAAAAACAATTATTTCAGTTTTATCTTTAGTTGCAGAAAATTGTGGCACATCCAGTCATTATCCAGCAGGCAAAACTACGATATTAACGGAAACATCTTGAATCTACCAGGCGTATAAATGGCCTAGTTTTGAAATGGAATCACACCATAATCAACCACATGAAGTTTATTGCTGCATGAGATACAGTGGCTCCTGTGGATCTCCCTCCCACGGTGTAAAT
This sequence comes from Centroberyx affinis, assembly GCF_046629955.1. Lineage (NCBI taxonomy): Eukaryota > Metazoa > Chordata > Actinopteri > Beryciformes > Berycidae > Centroberyx > Centroberyx affinis. Next base: position 5,821 of record NW_027279446.1, read on the forward strand.
ATACATGTACGCTTGTGGAAATTGATCATGATTAATTCTATCCCGGCTCTGCTACTGGGTCAGCTGTGTAAAGACGGCATGGTGTACAGGCCTATTAGCTCATATTATTAAACGCAATTGCCATCCCTAATGTAAATTGTGATAAGTTGCGAGTCAGCATGCATGAAAAAAATGATAGTGCCAAATACCCAAGATGTCTGGCGCGGCAAAAAAGTGATCAAGATATCCACTGGTGAAACATCCCAGCCCCTAAAAGAACAGATTAGAGAACACATGCAGGACATTTTAGCAAAACTAACCACCACATCTCCCTGTGCCCTCTTAAGAGAGCCACTGGCTGACCTCTGATCAGTCAGTAGGAACCTGTAGAGGAGGCACTAAATAGGGTGGATTGGGAAACTTTTGCTAAACTGCTGAGCAAATGGGTGTGCTGTCACATGACCGCATCCTCTGTGTCTGTATGGCTCAATGAAACTATGTGCTAGTAATCTATGGGTTGTTTTTTTCCATTGTCTCATATTCTGTTGGTTGATTTTAGTGTGTCCTATGTATTTATACACATTTATTTATTAATTGTTTTACAAACCCTGACGAAGGCCACATGCTGAGAAGCGTTGGTTTTCCTAATAAATATTTGTTCTCAGAACGACAACGGCCGTGCTTGCAATTATTTTTTTAATGCCGTTATCTCGAGAACATGAGTTAATTATCTCGTTATCTCGAGAAAACGAGCTTTGTTATCATGAGAAAACAAAATGTCGTTTCCTCTTACTTATAATGTTTATCAGAGATCAGGAGTGCCATGCCAGCATGCATAGATGGCGTCTTGATAACTGTAGCAACTGATTTAAGCTGAAAATGTCAGATCAAGGAGTAGGTTACCCATTATTGATCAACGCATCAGACTGTACTTCAATCAAGGTCTAACACAGGCAGAAATTGCATTGTGTCTTTCTGTTAGAGATAACATTCAGATAAGTCCTCGTCATTTAAGGAGAAGACTAGCAGTTATGAATCCTCCCCGACAGTCATGACAGTGATCTTGAAGGCTGAAATCAGGTGTGATCAAATGAACCAGACACTCATTTTCAAGTTCTCCATAATTATCCCATGATCTCGAGAAAACAAAAGTTGTTTTCTCGTGATAAATTATCTTGTTATCTCGAGAAATCGGCCTTTTGTTTTCTCGAGATAACAAGATAAATTAACCTGTGATCTCGAGAAACTTCACGGCATTAAAAAAATAGCTGTTCTCGGCTTCCGTAGTCCGTAGTTGCTGGAATTTCCTCTTTCCCAATTCATTTTTCATGCTTTGCCAGCACACTGAGTAATACGATACGATACCATACGATACAACGATACAACAATAATGAAAATTAAAAACAATCTGAAATTAAGTAAGCCATGAATCCTCTTTGAATTTGATGCTCTACGGTTTGATGCTTCCAGTTTCAGGAGCGAACCTGAGCTGTAAACAGACAGTGGGAAATATTATTTTTAGCCAACTTTACCACACAGAACAAAATGATTCTGTGTGGTTCAGCATTCTGCAGACCAAATTTGGTAAAAAATTGATTGTGCTCTGGTGTTCACTGTTATCTCTCTACCTACAATACAGATAGTCATGGAATTCTGGACAAAATCATATCTAACAATAGAAATACTCTCAAATAGGGGTCCATGGCCCTAATGTGGACTAAATTAGGGGTCCGTGATATGAAAAAAGTTGAGAATCACTGGCTTAAACAGATGCAGAAAGATAATTCACATCCTGCAGTATACTGAAGTTGTATCCCTCTCATGCTTGTTAGTTCTGCTGTGTAGTTGTTTTTTTGAGTATATTGTTAGCTCCATTAGATGCATTCAGGTTATTTAAAGTTTAGACCTAAAAAGGGAATGTACTGGTAATGCTATTCCCTCCCTTATGCCATTTTCTACTATTAGTATCAAACCAAACCCTGGCTTAATGAATTGGAAAAATATAGTGGGTAATAGCCCAGAACTCTGTCCATGAAAATTACTGTCAATAAAGTTTAGTTTCACAACACTGTGGAAACTATCACCATAGCAACTCATTTTCACCCATTACCATATAATTCAGTATTGCAGTCATTGTAGTTTTCTGGTCCTTGTATTTACTGCTGTTTTAGATGCAGATGTTGTGGTCAGATTTGCGGTGCTATGGGTAGTAACCTGTTTGCTTTGTTCTGAATTGGGTGAAGTTGTTGCCTTACTGCATTTACACATTGGTTCAGTTACGTTTAACACCTCAAAATTTCAAACAAACCATAATTTATCAGCAAAAGCTATGTGGATGCAGTCATGGTCAGGAACTTGGTTCCAGAAAGGACTTTCTACTGGGGTAAAACTCGCCTTTGACCCATAATTTACAGGATGATTAACCCACAATGCACAGTGCTTCTTGTAGTTGGGTGAAGCTCAAAGGTTGTTTTGGAAAAGTAATAAGAAACATCCCTCTCCACAAGGTCTCTGTTTGGTTTGGGTGTGATAGGGTGTGGGTGCAATTGCTGTATTCTCATATGGGGAAACCAGCCTAGTGTTTGAAATAATTGCTCTAAATCAAATAGGAGGGAAAATGCGTAGTGTTATTGGTCCACTTTAACTTCTCCTGTTTGGTTTATGTCATGCTCCACTGCCCAGCATCAGATCAGGCACAAGATAGACAGGTTATATCACTGACATGTCACAACCGCAGGCCACTATAGGCCTCTGGGTCAGCAAGTGAGCCAGAAAACAACATGCCTTGTCATAATTTGTCATTGAAGACAGCAGTTAAGTTGATCATGATTACATTCATGTAGTTAGTTGGTTCTCATGATGATAATAGTTATGTTGATCATGATTACACTGAACTGATTAACTTTTCATGTCGATTGGCCAAAAGGGGGCGTGGTTTTGGGCGTACACATAGCACACATTAGTTTCAGGATTGGTTATAAAGTCTAATATCACTTATTGCAGGTTTAAGAGTGACTATTAACAGTCAAATATTTCCCATTAGCACAAATAGTCTAGGAAAAAACAAGATTTACCTTTTTAAATGCCAAATATTTATTTGGGAGGAAAATTTTACCTGATCTCCTTTGGCTGCAGATATGAACACATTCACAAAAATGCTAATAAGTTATACGCAAAAGGTCATAAGAAACTAATAAAAAGTTATATTAGAAAGTGAGTTATACGTTAATACCAGAAATAATTTTGTGAAAGGAGTTATACTTTTAAAACCGTAGATATCTAATTTCATGTCAGTAGCAGCGGTAGTATAGTAGTGGTTATAGCTGTAGCAGCCATGAGAAGAGCCATGTGATCTCTTCTCATGGCCTCTCCTATCACTGCTATGCTGATGACACTCAACTCTACCTCTCCTTTCCCCCAACTCTACCTCTCCCCCCCTCCTCAGAAACACAAATTGATGGGTGCATCGCTGCATGTCTTAAAGACATTAGTGCTTGGATGTCTGTGCACCACCTCAAACTCAATCTTGACGGAGCCACTCCTTCTCCCTGGGAAAGACTGCTCTCACACAGACCTCTCCATTACCACTGAGAATACCACTGTGTTGCCCTCTCTGACTGCCAATAACCTAGGGGTGATCCTGGACAACCAACTGTCCTGCACTGCCAACGTTGCTGCAACAACCTGCTCCTGTAGGTTCTCCCTCTACAACATCTGCAGGATATGCCCATTCCTTCTGAGGGAAGCGGTGCACCTCCTGGTCCAGGCACTTGTCATCACCCACCAAGACTACTGCAACGTTCTTCTGGCCGGGCTACCTGCCTCTGCCATCAGACCTTTACAGCGCATTCAGAACACTGCAGCCCATCTGGTGTTCAACCAACTGAAATTCTCACGTCACTCCCCTCTTCCGGACACTTCACTGGCTTCCCATCTCTGCTCGCATCAAATTTAAGACGCTGGTACTCGCCTGCAGGGCAGGATATCAGACTGCCCTGCCCCGTCCCCCGTCCCCCGTCCCCCGTCCCCCGTCCCCCGTCCCCCGTCCCCCGTCCCACGCCAGGGATGAGAAGAGGGATGAGCTTCTCCACCCTGCTCATCCCTGGCACCACAATGGTGGATCGAGCTCCCCCCTTCTGTCAGAACGGCGGAATCATTGACCATCTTTCGCCGGAGACTGAAGACACATCTCTTCAGATTACACCTGGACCGCACTTGAATTAATCTATCAATCATGTACCTATCTATAGATGTTCTTCCCCTTCTACTCTTAATTAAAAAAAAAAAATCTTCTTCTCTGTTTTTTCCACAAATGCTACTTATTCCTTACCTATTATTATTATTATTATTATTATTACTTATTCCTACTTGAAGGCTTAGCTGATGAAGACTGTGATATGTACGGTTGGTCTGACTACTGTTGACAAAATGTACTTATTGTAAGTCGCTTTGGAAAAGTGTCTGCTAAATGACATAATGTAATGTAATGCAGTAGTAGTAGCAGTAGTAGTAGTAGTAGTAGCAGTAGCAGTAGTAGTAGTAGGAGCAGTAGTAGTAGTAGTAATAGTAGCAGTAGTAGGAGTAATAGTAGTCTTAATCATAATTGTAATTATAGTAATCTTGATATGTTTGCCTGATTCAAGCCACAAGGAAGCAGGTAGACAGGCGCAAACACACACACACACACACACACACACACATACACACACACACACACACACACACACAGCTAATTACCAGTCCCCTAGCCACAGTCTGGAATACATTGCTGTATTTGGATGCGAAGCTGAGAATAGCATTAGCATACTTTACTCAGCTGACATCTTTGAATTGTCAACAGCCTATCCATCACTAACTGGCTTTAGCTATTCTCACACACACACACACACACACACACACACACACACACACACACACACATACACAGACACACACACACACGCTTATACAGACACACACGCATTCATACAAACACAGTCATGCATGAATATACATACACAATATGTACACCTACATATAAACAGTCACACACCATGTATATATGTACATCTCTCTCTCTCTCTCTTATTATTATCATTATCATTATCATTATCATTATTATTATTATCAGTAGTAGTAATATACACAAGTGTCATAATAAGTAGCATGAATTTGGTTTGCACAGTATATCTTACAATAGGTATATGGAAATATGAGTAAGAACAAGTTCTCAAAATATTTAATTGATTGAAACAGTGACTGTGATTTCACATTTAAGTTTTATTCATTTACACAAGACAAACAACATAGAAAAAAAGTAATTAAAATCTAAAATCTAAATTTTCCGGGGGTGATGAGACTGACAGGCAATTATTGTAGTTATTGTGAACGATTTCCTTGTTGATGTATGCAATTATCAATCCTTGTTAACAAACCTTATTTAACAACCTTGACCAAAAAACAAAAAAAAACAAAAAACAAACATATTCTTTCTCTCTGTACTTTTGCCGCCGCTCATTCTTGTTTAGTGCTGGGAGTGCTAAGCTTTGTGAGCCCTTCTTTTAGCTTTGAGGAACGTATAGGAAAATGCATTATTAAATTCTCCATGCAGAGTTAATTCACTTGTAACAGTTTCTCTCTGCATAATTGTGTCCCTTTGATGTGTATTGTTTTCAACTGACATTTTTCATATTTTTAATCTAACAGAGACAGTAGTGTATCTTTTGGATTGAATAGACAGACGACACTGCCTTGACATAATATTCTCATTGGTGATTTTACATGCCTGGCACAGTCAATACAGACAGTACAGACAAGAGCTTGACCTGCAACAATGATTTATATGCAGGACTGTCCCACACAATAGCGTGAGTTGGAGAAAAGAAAGCACATTCAAAATGTTCCATGGAAAATGGCAAAATCATTCTTTATTAAATTTGTCTTCATGTTGCTAAGCGCTCATTGCTGTGGTGTTTTTTTTTAATTTAGTCTCCATCTTTGGTGCTAAGCATTAAAGATGGAGGAGGTTCTGCACTGCACTTCCTAGAGATAACTTGTCAATCAAACGGTGTGTCCAGTACTGTGACGTCTCTTTCCTTGGATTTTTTGGGATTTGTTAAAATTTGAGTTTCTGTTTTTTCTTTGTCTGTTCAGTCATGGTGGCTATCGCTGCTCACGCTAACTACCCAGTTCTTCTTCTATTTATTCCAAACAAACTGGAAAAGGTAAAATGTATAATTTCCTGTGTACCATAGGATTTTTCCTGGGAAAGACTTACCAGACACCAGCTGGACCAAATGTAAAAGCTTTTATGAACTGGATATAAATTAGATCAATCGGTGATAGAGTAGAAAAATGGACATTTATTTATATGAAAATGTCACAAATTATTACTTTAAACAACTGGACAAATTAGATTAGGCTGTAATGTTTTGTTGGGACCAGTAAATGGACATTAAAAAACTGACCAGTCTCACAAAGTTCATTTTTTGAACGGACTGCAGCCTATGACCAGTAAATGGATGGCTGAAGCCTTTTTGGGCAAAACGCCTGGATGTGAGGCAGCAGTTGGCCAGCGCTCTTGTAACTCAGTTAGTGAAAATTGGCAGCCACCTTTGGCCACTAAACAGGGTGCACCACATAGCAACAGCTTGGGAGAGCAGTTGCAGAAGGAGATAGGGTTGCACGCACACACACACACACACACACACACACACAGGGAGCTTCCCACTACCAGTCTGCTACTATTCTGCCTACAGAGCAGCTCTGCTGGAGCAGTCGGGGGGTTAAGTACCTTGCTCTTTTTTGAGGGAAGGGAGAGCACTCCTCATTTCTCTCTCCCAGCCCAGATTTCCCAAGCCGTCCTGGGGCTTCGAACCGACAACCTCCCGGTCACAAGCTCACTTCCTCTTGACTCACTTAGACCTGATTTTTCAGGCTACTAACACAGCTAATCAAGCGAAATTCACAATGTTTTGAGGCTATCAGCGTACAAGCCTGCTTTGTTTCACTGAGCCCACATTTCAAGGACTTTGGAAGGCTTTGAAAACAGAAGGTATTCACTAACTTTTGATATTGGTTCCTCTAGACCAGTGGTTCTCTTTTCATATCAAGGACCCCTAATTTAGTCCACATTAGGGCCACGGACCCCTATTTGATGAGATTCTGTCTCTCAGAAACAACTCTGAGAATATTTTTATATGATTTTGTCCAGAATTCCATCACTATCTGTATTGTGGGTAGGAGAAACTATGATCAAAACATTCATTCTTCTACATTCTATAATCGTTCTTGTAAATGAAATAATGAAGTTTAACAATTCAGCAATTTGCTGGGGGACCCCCTGGAACGCCCTCAAGGACCCCTGGTGATCTCCGGACCCCCCCGTTGAGAACCACTGCTTTAGACCTATCTCGATCTTCCACCTTCGGGTGCTGGCCTGGGGTCTCATTGATAATACTGTGTAGATTCCACAGTAAAAAGTTACATACGTATAAAAAAGGAAAAGTGTGTACAGTAAAAAATAATGAAATCCACTTGCGTGCGCTTTCCCTCAGGCAAGTTTCCCTTTATGAATCCCAATCAACTTGTAACTCTTGAGCTCCACTTCTAGCGTTGCGTCCTGTTGTCATCAGCGTTGCGCCAATTTGAGGTTCATGACGTTGTGAATGGATACACCAGAGAACAATCAATATCAACTTTATTTGTCTTTATTTCAATGAGGGAGAATGCGGGCGTCAGCCATCAAGAATTGAACCATTGAGCCATTGGACGCAACACAGGGCGAATGCAGTGCCAGCAGTGGAGCATCTTTCAGTGCTTTTATTGAGAATAAAAAAAACTTTTCAAGGCTGTTCTTAAGTCTGTTTTGCACTTTTTTTTTTTATTATTAAACCAAATGAAATGTGAAATGTTGAAGAGGTTCACTCTTTCCAAAGGAGATACTTTTCGGGAAAACTGGACAGCTTTTAGAGTAAAGCAACAAAAACATGATAAATGTTCCTCAAGGACATTAATATTAGAACTCTGTGTAATATGATATGAAGCGTAAAGAATTGATTAGAAATGTAATTAAAACATTTTCCTTTATTTCACTGCGGCGTCGCTATTACACAGTGTTTCCAAAATGTGGGGGTCAAAGTTTCCATCAAGTTAGTTTTTTATAAATCCAAACTTTTGAAAGTGGCGTACTCCTCTTTCTTTGTTCAAAGTCTTTTTATTTTACAAATGGTATACAAATGACAATACAGTTTTACAATATATTCACCCTGCCCCTCCCCCCCCTGCCCCAGTCATTCTCCAACAGAGCCCCACCCCTATTGCACCATTGCTTCATCTTTAGTCTATAGTAGTTAAGCAAAACCACACTAGTAATACGATTTACAATATATACTAGATGTACACTGAGAGAATATATCAAGACGTATATAAATTGGAACTCAGGCAAAAATAAATAAAATAAGATCATAAAATTAAAAAAAAATATATAAATAATAAAAAAAGAATAATAATAAATATATACATATACATATATACACATACATACATACATACATACATACATACATAAAAAAAAAATTATATATATATATATATATACACATATATAAAACATACTCCTCTTTCAAGCCTGATTTGTGCAAATGCAACATTTATAAAGGACGTCTCCGGTCTTTTTATAAAACCTGAAGTTAAATGGCACCAAAACAGCAGATAAATTCAAAAACAGGTTTAAGGCTATTCCACTGAGGATTAACAGTTTTCTCCAAAATGGGTTTGGGGACCCTTTAGGGTGCCCGAAGGAGTTTCCAGGTAGTCCACTGTTACACTATTATTTCCTTCATTAGAAGTTAATACAATGAGAACATGTATAAGAACTAGGGTTCGACTGATATGGGTTTTTGTGGGCCGACACTGATATTTTGCTGCTAATAATTTGATATCACCCAAATTAAATTCTCGTGTCCATATGTACATTGGTGGAAAATATCTTCACCATGGATATGCCACCTACAAAGACTATGTATTAGTTTTCTGTACATCAGGGTGGTGCTGTTGGACAGCAGTAACCGCAACCTCTTCACTGCTTACCTTCATCATCCTCATTGAGTTACAGTGTCCTCCAGTGAACATTTCGAAAAATTGATGTGAAATCTGAATAAAATGTCTTATTAGGATCAATTCAGGTTAAGGGCCTCCTGTAGGCAACCATTGTAGTTTTGATCAATGCAATAAATGTGTAATCAATAAAACTGCATCATATCAATAATTTCAGTTTGGCCAAATTCAGACACATACATCAGTCTTACCCAAGAATGACTATTCCTGAGGTTATGCTCTCTCCACTTAATCTTCTACCATCAGTTTAGACATTTATGGATCTCTGTTCTAAATTACATATAACTTTTGCTAGATGTAATTTAGAACAGAGATCCAATGTAATTAAGAACAGAGATCTTAAATTTCAGATGGGGGATAAACTGGGACAAACTTTTTTTTCGTATGTTGCTCTATATATTTCACTTGTTGAATTTGGGATTTGAACAACATTCAGCTCTACAGCAAGCTTCAATTACACATTTGTTTCCAATAGTTCAAAACATTGGAGTAAATGTATTTGAGTTGCAATGAATTATGGAAGTGGGACTATTTTTCTTCCAAATCTACCATGATTTGGAAGAAATGCAGTGTGATCATCATCCAAAATGGTGATTGCAGAAATGTAAAAGGAAATGAAAACAAATGGAAAAGTAAAACCACTCCTTGCAAAAAAATAGTAGCGCTGCTATTCCACTGAGTCCAGGGAAGAGTTTTTTTCCCGTCCAGATGAGGAATGCTTAGCTAATATGACAGACGGATTACCAGTAACGATCGTCCAGACAAATGATGCGGCAGGCGATTCAATTTAACATCTACATTAGCCCTGTAACGTGATTTACTGTACACGTGCACACACTTATTCACACACACACACACACACACACACACACACATACAGAGTCATCTATCAACACACATGCATGCACATTTGTACTCACTTTTGCCCAGTAACACATGTGCTTGCCCTGTTTTTACTGTCTGTCATACAGACACATACTGGTGCATAAATGCACATGTGTATGCATAACCACACATGCACACACACACATGCACACACACACACAGGCTGTTATGAATCCCGCGGAGCTGAGCAGAGAGAGGTAGAGATAATGACAATGGATGGAGAGAACCTGTAGATTATTTGACTACTTAGCCAATATCAGCTCCTCATCCAGCTAGCATGCTGCCACTGGTCTCTACACCCAACACTTTATAGTTCTTCTCAATCTCCCCCCCCCCCCCCCCCATCACTCAGGCTATAGTGAGCTGTCTAGTGTGATTTTGCCACTTGACTTTAAGCTCATTTCGCTTGCCACTGCATCAGTAGCTGAGAAAGAAGTAAAAAAAAAAAAAAAAAACAGTGCCCTTGCATGCATACTTTTCTCAGCCCTAGCTTGAAGGTAATATATCGAAAGGATGGATTAAAATGGGAGAGAGTGGAGATTCAGGGGGCCCTTTGCTTGCCTTTGCCTAGGGCCCCCAAATCATGAAGTCCGCCCCTGGTTCTTCTCAAATAAACAAGACATCACTTTCTGTCCTCTCTGTTAATCCTCTAGACCCCATAGCGCCCGAGAGCGCCCGTTCTATAGTTCACTATACCGCCCAAGAGCGCCTATCATTTTTAAATCGTTTAAAATGTACCAAAAACTGAAAATCAAGTTATCAGCTTTGTTTTATATATACTTCAAGTTGTCATCGATGAACCGGAACCGGAAAATTTATCTGGTGACACTGAGACGTTTGATTTTCCCCGGGTTTAGTCATCCTCCACCGGTAGATCTAAAAATGGCTTCACCGGCTAAGCGTCACACTTTTAAAACTTTGTGGAAGCTGTCAGATTGTGCTGTAAGACAGAACCTGACCCGCCGTATGTAGTGGAAAGTTACAAAGACATTGTGAGTTGAAGTCTTTTGATGGAAGTTGCTTGTTCTTGTTCGATAAAAGAAGACACACGATCACCTTCACTAAACAGCGGGACCTACCTGGCTCTCACTGCCGCAGACGGACGCTGTTTTCCGGGAGGCAGTGCGCCGTAGAGTCGGTAGGAGGACTGGCCGGGTCGCAGCGACTTTTATCCATATAACGTTAAGTTTGGCAACTTTTTCCATATTTGTTTGCTGACTATTATTGTCTGATCTTATTACTGTGTGGGCTGAAGCGCTGGAGGTTTTGTATTTTTTGTATATTTTGTTATTATGTAATGTATTCACATACATATATATGTACATGAGCAGTTGTACCCACTAATATGCACGTGTACATGTGCAGACACAGACTGACATATCCAAGTCCATTCAAGTACATGCCCACAACTGCGGCAGCACACACACACACATTAATACCCACACACAAATATCCAAATATGTGTGCATACAGTATTAAATAACATGGATCTAAAGGGATTATTGTGCCTGTAATATCACACATAGTTTGAACTATTTCAGTCCAGAATCCTTGAATTTTAGGGCAATGCAAAAAAAAATAAAATAAATGTTTGCTAGGCCACACTTCCTCCAGCATGGAACAGGTGTGTCTTTATATATTCTACTGACTTTTTCTCAAGTCATGAAATATCGGTTAAGTCGTTTAAATAGAAATGCTCTGCTTCGATTACATTTTGTGTTCTCATATATTATATCCCATTAATTTGTCCAATGATTCTCTGAAATTGTGTTTGCAAATCCCAGACGGATCTCAGACTGTCTGGGGGTAAGGTATAACTCTGTACTTTTTTTCCTCAGTGTATGATAGAAAGAAGAAACCTTGCATTGTTTTTCTCTTTTGTATATAGATTCAGTCATTTCATCAATATGGATAACAGGTTTAGACATTCTCCCCAGTATACCACTCTTAACCATAAATTGGCTGATTTGAAGGTACTTAAAGGAGTGTTGTGTTACTTCGAATTAATTTGTACTTCAGAAAAGGATTTGAGAGTTAAACCCTCGAATAACTGGGATATTCTGGAAATTCCTTTTTTCCTGCCATTCCCCAAAACTTCCCCAAGACTTTACAGCAGGTTGAAATTCTGGATTATAGAATATGTCAACTAAAACTGCAATCGAAGCTGTTTTCTTTTAATTTCCTGTGTTTTCTTTTAATTTGTAGAGTGACAAATAAAGGGGTTTGTTTAATTCTGTCCACTGTCATCAGAACTTGAATAAGTTGTAACTAATTCAAGCTTTTTTTACATTTTGCCATAAGAATTTACCAGTAATAGGTAGGTAGCATAGGTAACCTTTAAAAAAAAATACAATTGAGGTAGTATGTTCATTTTTACAGAAGCCACACAACCAGCTATTGGCAGTGGTAAACTAGACCATTTGTCCAAATCTTCAGTGATTGCTCTAACAGTAAGTAGGTACTGTATACAATTTTCCATAATCTACTGAATTATTAATACCAAGGTATTGCATACTCTTCCATGCCCATTTAAAAAACAAAATGTATCAACAATATATTGTGAAGTCTTCCCAAATGTCATCGTTGCTATCGCTATATCATATTTATCTTGTAACTTGATGTTGCACCATACTCTTTTATAATCTTAAAGATATTAGCAACAGATATCAAAGCCTCAGTGTTATACAATATTACATTGTCTGCATATAACAAACTCACATTCCTTAAGACCTTGGACACCTGTTGAACACCTTCTGGCAAAGGTTCTATACAAAGGGCAAACAGGAATGGGGAAAGGGGACATCCTTAGCATGTCCCTCTTTGTATTGAAAACAGTTTGGATATATCACTGTTAGTACTAACTGATAACAATAATTAACAACAATAATTTTGCAAAACACACTAATGCCATGGAACAATGGCCCAGGTGTGCTGCTCATATACACGCACACTGGCACACTGCTAATACTGCTCCTGCTACTACTAGTAATAGTATTACTACTACCACTGCTACTACTTCTGCTGCTACTATTACTACTAATTTGGTTGCAAAAGCTGTTGTGTGTGTTATATGTTTTTTTTTTTTTGTGTGTGTTTATTTTTTACTGTACCGTCTCCTTTGTTTTGTTGTGTTGGAATGGATACCAAGGGAGATTTTCTGGTTTTCTTGGTGTTTTGTTCTGTTTTTATGAATGGAAGCCATGGGGAGAACTCTGGCATTGTGTACGCCAGTGAACAGAGGGTATCCCACTGGAGCTGAGAAGGACGTACTGGGGATGCAGAGGGTGCAAAAAAGCTAGCAAAGAAGAGAAAGTATGATAGTTACACATGGTACTATAGTTCTATGATCACAGGCGAAGCCCTCTAATGGCTCTATTGGCTTAGTCACTCGTCTAGTTGCCTCAGTGCACAGAAAATTAGCAGGCACGTGCTCAGCCAATCAGGGTGAGCCTTTTCAACCCTGTGGGGCTCCACCTTTAAAAGGTCCAGAGCAACACCACTCCTCATCCGCTAAGTCTTCAGCGACTCGTGGAGTGTTAGAAGGCTCCACCTGTGATCATAGAACTAGACACATAACCATGCATTCTATTTCATACAGGCTTCGCCCTCTAATGGGGCTCTATTGTCTTTGGGGAAGTCCAGCTCAACGGGTCTCTCACTCACAGGTCCTTTGGTCTGAGGGTTAAGCACAGACCTGGAAAAAGACCCAGACATGTCAAACTGATCAAATTTGATGCACAGACAAGGGGTCGACCACAAGGCCACTGTACAGATCTCCTCCACGCAAGTCCGGCAGAACAAGGCTGTCGACGCTGTTACACTACACAGATGATGATTTTCTCCAGAATTCCATGACTATCTGTATTGTAGGTAGTGAGATAACAGTGAAACTATGATCAAAATAGTAATTCATATTCATTCTCTAATTGTGTTCACTTCTTGTAAATTAAATAATGCTAAGTTTAACATTTCATCAGTTTGCTGGGGACCCCCTGGAACCCCCGCAAGGACCCCTGGTGGTCCCTGGACCCCATGTTGAGAACCACTGCACTAACACATCGCAAAAGCCAAAGGCTGAGCCTCTGTTTAGACAGGGGCTTTGCAGCCACTCTGTCTCCGTAGCACACAGACTACTGCTGTGTGTGCCTCCATGTGGCCGTGCGTTCCACATAACAACACACACACAGGGCACAAACGACCGCACAAACGAGAGCAACCTCTGCTCCCTCTCCTCTTCATGTGGAGGAGGATAGAATGTATCCAGCTGAATCGTCCTCAACCTAAACATCACTTCAATGGTAAATTGTTGATCACCAGTTGATTTTACCCACTGACGTCCATGTATTTAGGGGTTCTGCTTTGTTCCATGGTCATGAAACATTTTCTACGTGTCAACTGTCAGTGAAAACAGGGAGAAAATGGAGATATACACTTTTTGCAAAATTCCAGTGATGTATCATGCTAAACAGCAGGGTAAGGCAATAGTTTAACTTGTGTTTGTGTGTGTGTGTGTGTGTGTGTGTGTGTGTTCGGGGAAGAAAGAGAGGACAAAGAACAAAGTGCATGAGTGTGTCGACTTGTATGTGCCTGTGTTGGTATGTAGAGGATGGGGCATGTGTGTTCCAGTGTGTTGTTTTGTGTGTGTGTGTGTGTGTGTGTGTGTGTGTGTGCGGTATGTGTGCATGTGCGTGAAAGAGAAAGAAACACAGTGGGAGAGATCAAGTATGAATTCTTTTGTAAACCTAGCTTTTGATACCCAACTTTATTATTATTATTTGGACCCACAAAGTGTTGAGAAAATCATTTCATGCCAGGTTTTATTACATGGATTAAGGCATCAGCTACACAATTTCAACATAAGACCTAAATTCTATGTGGAAAGATTAAAACTTCTTGCCTTGCCCTACTTTAGGTCATCACCATTTACATTTATCATTTTTTATGATAGTGCTATGTTTGAGTAAAGTCTATGTCTCAATATCTTGGTTATGATGAAAGTGTGAACTATGAATCCATCACATGGGATTCCTCAGATACCGCTGATCAAATTATGATGAAACTTTATGAAATAATGCTCACCACTGCAGCGTTCCAGCAAAATTACACATCCACGTCTTCTGCTGCCTTATAAACTTCACTGGTAGGTAATGTTATTGTGGTATTTAAAGAGTAACTAAACCCCAAACCCAAATTTGTGGTGAAGCCTGACATCTAATGGTGAAAAGTAGGGTACTAAACTGGCCATCTGCTATTGGCTGGTCTTTGGTGCCAGGTCACCTTCTGTAGAGCAGAGGTTTGATTCTGTGCCTGAACCCGAGACCGGCCTGACCCGGGAATTTCCTCTCCATTCCTCGGGCCCGGGCCAGGCCGGTCTTGTGGTCAGATATAATGTCTTTTTTTTTTTTTTTTTTTTTTTTTTTTTATAATTGGGGTGGGGAGTAAGCTATTTGGTGTGATAATCAGAATGTTATATGTAGGCCCCGGATATATATATATGTAGGCATGCCCGAAGGTTGCTCGCGTTTGTTGAACCAACTGAAACAAGTTTTGCTTCCGTGTTGCGCTATTCATTAAGATCCCGTACGTAATTCTGAACAGATCTCTGTCATTCAAATTTCTCTGTAATCCGCAAAGTCTAATTGTTAATTCCTTGTGTCAGTTATGTTTTATCACCATTCAATCAAAGGTTATGATTTGAAATGTAAGTGACGGGTTTTCGCTGCCTACGGCACCACTCGCTTTGCGAGTCCTTTACGAGAGGAAGTAGGCTATTCAGTAAGATCCCGCACGTAATTCTGAACAGATTTTTGTCATTCAAACAACTCAGAATTAGTTTACTTATAAACAGCCAACTTACTAAGAAAATTTCGGTTTTAAACCGGGCTCGGGCCCATAAATGCAGCCAATGGGACGGGCCCGTGCCGGGCTCAGACAGAACGTGCACGGATAGGGTCGGGCTTGTTTTTTTGGGCCCGATCTAAGGTCTGCTATAGAGTACAACAGGTGGTGACATCACCTGGCACAAAGACCAGCCAATAGCAGATGGCCGGTTTAGTACCCTACTTTTCACCATTAGATGTCAGGCTTCACCACAAATTTGAGTTTGGTTTAGTTACTGTTTAAGTAACATTAGTAGAATTAGGTAATTTAACCAATAACCTTGTTGCACTAGCTGAGAGCTAGTGATGCTTCAGTGCATTGCATTGAATTGAATTGAAATGAATTGAACACACACGCCATGGGCCTGTACAGGATTTACCTTGTTTTTAATACATAATAGCACTAAAAGACAAATTCCATAAAAGTGTTGGGGTAACATGGCAATACATTTTTTGCCTTTGTTTTCTCATCAGCCCAGGCGTGAATTGGTCCACTATCAACCTGTCTTGTCAGTCTGGGTTTGCTATTCTTAGTCGGTCCGTCTGCCACTCAGGTCCCCCCGGACACCAAGCCTTCAGACAGACAGTTCCCATCTGACAAACCAGTCCTACCTCACATAGAGACAGGGCGAAGTAAATTGGTCATGGTGGAATTCAACGGTATTGTGTTTAATTAACACCGGACGTCATTCTATAAGAGCTGCTCAGAGACATAAACATCCTGGAGTTCCCATTTGGCTTAGGGGAGCAATGTTAGACAGTGCAATATGGAAATTGTCTAACGCATTTCACATGTGAGGGAAACCCAGAGGAAGGCAAGGAGAGATTCATACCTGTCGCTATTCAAATTGCACTGTGGGTCAACATTTTCAAAAGCTGAGCTAAGAATAAGTTCTAGGACATCCATAAAAAAATATGCATGTACATATAGATACACACAATTGCAAGACAGATGAGTTAGAACATATAAGACAAGATGTTCTAAAAAAGGTTACCAGATAGATCATGAGTCTCTCAATATGGAAGACACTGGTGAGTTGGTTTAGCCAAGCCTTATACTGTGAGATGGAGTCCATTTTCCATGATTTTAAAAATGAGAGTTATATACATTATACAGGGTTATATTATATACACATCTCAGTACTACTTAAATATATCAGATTTAAATACAGTGCATATACAGTACTGTGTCTTAGGCACCCTAGATTTTTTATAGAAATTTTGTGTTAGATGTTTATTTATGGGTTTTCTGCATTAGTGTGTCAGTAGACTGTTCTTTATATGGTATTTTTTTTGATATGTAGAAACTTTTAATTTCTATATTTGTGAAAGCATCTTTGCTTTTTTTTTTTTTTTTACATGTACCAAAGACTTTTGCACAGTACTGTATGTACAGTATATATATATATATATATATATAGTCTTGGGACTTGGGAAGAATATGGCAAAGTGACACTGGCTTTGTCTACATGCATGAGAATTCCCCTCCACCAGTGACACATATGCAGTTCATAATAATAATCATAATAATAACTTTATTTGTATAGCACTTCTCTAAAAACAATGTTTACAAAGTGCTTTACATACAATAAAACCCAAAAGCATGCAGTGATGTGAAACTACCACAATGAATGATAGAAAAATAAAAATAAATAAAAAAAATACATATAATAGAAAATAGGAATAAAAGGTAATATATGAGGTAAACAGCTATAACTAAAAACACACAAACAAACAGAGATAGAATTAAAAACAGATCGAACTTTACATAAAAGTAACAGGTAAGAAAACATAACAGGTAAGAAAAATATAAGCATATGAAGAAAAGCAAATATGTGCATTTACAGTGTTATACACATACAGGATATGCAAAATATGCATCATAGACAGAAGGTATATATATCCAGAAAGTATCATGCAGAAACAAACGTTATAAAAAACTTTTCACTTTAATATATTCAATTTACCCATGAAGATACGGTACAAAGTGGTACACTTAAAAAGAAAATGAAAAGATGAAGGGAACACAACTTTTCTGAACAGTTCATAGACACAATGTTTTTTTTCCCCCTCCTGGGTAGTGTGGATATACCACCTGCTCCTGTCTGGCCTCCCTTAGGTCCTCATTGAGGTGGACAGGTTTCATGGCCTAGATCAGAAGAGGGGGAAGCAGAGGAGACGAGAGGAGGCAGAAGAAAGGGGGGGAGATGAAACCCGGCGGGCTACGACCTTCTCTGACCTGGGCTACTTTGTGGGAGTAAGTATAAAGAAATAGAAAAGAGAGAGGAGGGAGAGTGAGTGAGAGGGGAAAGAAAAAAGAGGGGGAAAGAAGAGAGAGAGAAAAGATGTGGAAACGGAGGAGAAGGAGAAAAAGCAAAAAGAGACAGATACTGAGGGTAAAGGAAGAGTAACTTGACAAACACAATCCCTGGGGGTTGTACTGTCTTCACTGTGTGTGTGTGTGTGTGTGTGTGTGTGTGTGTGTGTGTGTAATGAGCGTAGTGGGCTGTTGAAGTGCTCATGTTGAATCCTTCAAACAGAAGAGACAATAGTGTGGCTGCAAAGAGAGAGAGAGAGAGAGAGAGAGAGAGAGAGAGAGAGAGAAGTTGTTATGGACACAATAACACATACATATGCAGGCAGGTCCACACACACACACACACACACACACCACTGGTGAATCAGTGAGCTGAAACTGTCACAGTGAGAGAAGGTTCCAGTGGGTGCCAAGTTGTGTCCCTGTGGATTAGAAAAATGCTGGTGGCACTGGGTCTGCACACACACACACACACACACACACACACATGCACGCACAGCTAAAGGCAGAAACTATTGTCCATAGCGGTATTTACAAACCCCCATCTCCCACCCACTCCCCCCAAAAAAACTGTTTTCCTGACTACATGCGGCCCAGATGTGATTTTTTTCATTGCTTCCTAATCAGTTCAGTGTTCAGCACCATGTTAGAAGGAAGAACAGCCAAAATGCATTCTGACCAGGTAAGCTAACATCAGTTTTTTTTATTAGTATTTTTTGGGGCATTTTTGCCTTTAATTGATAGGTGACAGTGGAGATAGATAGGAAAGATTAGGAGTGAGAGGTGATGATATACGACAAAGGCTCCAGGCCAGAGTCAAACCTAGGACTGTCCACTTCCTGTTTTGTGCCGCAAAGCAATCCAGCAAATTTCCCACCAAATCGGACCGGGTGACAAGACAATGTAAAATGCAGTGTAGAGGCCGCTAGAGGCTGCCAATCTTCTTGCTTGTTTATGGCAGAGGTGGGGACTCGAGTCACATGACTTGGACTGGAGTCAGACTCGAGTCATAATTTTAACTGCTTGAAACTTGACTTGATGCATGAAGAGAAGACTTGACACTTGACTTGGGTTCTGGTGACTTGGGACTTGACTTTGACTTGTACTTTGATGACTTGAAAAGGTTTCTAAAGTCTTGACTTGAGATCTTGCCAAGTGTTTATCCTATTAAAACCATATTGCATTGAAAAGTCCTAGATATTTTGTTTTCTTTAAGATATTAAATTGATACTGGACTTTTGATTTGTTCTGACTTGACTTGCTGTTCTACATTTAGACTTGAGACTTGACATTAATGACATGGACTTGACTTTAGACTTGTGTGCCTCAAGACTTGAGACTTGACTTGGGTTCTGATGACTTGGGACTTGACTCTGACTTGTACTTTGATGACTTGAAAAGGTTTCTAATGTCTTGACTTGATATCTTGTGTTTGTGTAAATGACTTAGATTGAAAGTGATGAGATTTGTTTCAGCAGACGACTGAATTTAAATTCTGTTTTCTGAATTTGTATGGAATGATTGAATTTATTGAAGTTGAAACTGATTATAGAAATCAAACTCATGATGCTCTTACTCTTCAAGTTTTTATCCTATTAAAACCATATTGCATTGAAAAGTCCTAGATCTTTAGTTTTCTTTGACTTGGACTTGACTTGGTCACACCTCTGGTTTATGGTAATTAAACTAATGTCTCAAAATTAAAGTGGTAATGATTTCTTGATGTTGCTATTGATACTGAGGATGCTACACATAGTAGGCCTACCTTTAAATCCAATACTGATATTAGACCATGTGATGTGTGTGTAACTCAGCTTTACCCATTCAATTAAAGCACTACAAGCCACTGCAAAATAAATCTATAGCCTGAAAAAGGTGGAAAAGGAGGAGTCTTATGTCAAAATGAAGTCAAATCAAGAGTGCCGACGTGTTCCAGCTGAAAATTTGGCCTATTTGAAGATGAAAAGGCCTTTCATTTTCAGGATCTTTAATATTACACCAATCAAGAGAAAATTCCATGTTGTTATGATGACCATAAGGAATGCAGCAGGAACCTCATTTACAGAGAGAACTTGAACTTGAAGATTCATTTGTTGATGTCTTACAACTATTTCAGAACAGGGACCTGAAATGTGATAACCTGGAATGTGATAACATGCAAAGCTTAATTTACTCGTGCTTATTTTTTAGAAATCAGCCTGGCCTTGGGTAGGCTACAAATTGAAAATGACCTTACGGTGTTATGGAAAATGAAATTGGAGTCGCTTTTATGAATGAGGCAGCAGCTGACATTCAGAAACGAGGCTTTTCAATGTGCCTCTGTCCGGAATTGCAGATCTGATCATAGAGAATTCTGTACAGCACTGTGTTGGAATAAGTCCCTTAGAAAGGGAGTGCAATTGCAAGTCACTGTGTGTTTTTTGATCTGCTGTTACAGGCAAAAGTACAAATGTTGTTTATACCCTTTAAATCCCCAATTTCTGTGGTAGTTTAAGGGAATCTGCAGTACTTGAGGTTGGGTGAAATTTGCTTTTTGCCCTGTTTTGGTCATAGTTGTAGAGAGATGACAGTTGTTGCCCATTTGTATATAACAATCTAAATCACATAGTTTTAGATAATCGATGAACCAAATCTGATCAGATTTTTGTTTGCCTGTCATGATGTTACCCATTTTGATTTTGACACATTTGGCTGTCTCTAAAACAATAAGAATTAATGGTAACACTTTACAATAAGGGTCACTAAGTTAAGGGTTAGTTTATGCTTAATAAGGGTTAGTTAATGCTTAATAAGCATTAACTAACCCTTAATTAACAGTTAACTAAAGTGTAATTTACTAATGGTGTTCATGTTAACTAAGGTATTAATTTATACATTATTTAATAGTTTATAAAGATGACTATTAAATAATGTATAAATTAATACCTTAGTTAACATGAACACCATTAGTAAATGATTACCAGACACATTAGTTAACTGTTAATTAATTAATTAATGTACCCTTATTGTAAAGTGTTACCAAATTAATAACTTAGCTGTAATGTAAACAGGCATTAGTAGTCACTGGCACTGCTAGTGGGTTGGTTGTACCCTGCATGTCATAATAATAATAATGAAATAATACAAATTATATCGATTATACAATAAAAAACAATAATGAATATTTGCAACTTGACAATAGCCTAGTTGCAAATAGCCAATGAGAGCCCAGTTTACAGTGAAGAGAGAGTGCATTGATGTGATTGGTTGGAAACCAAAGGTGGTGAATAGAGGTGAGATTTACCATGGAGAGACTAAAAATCGGTGAAATCCGTCATTATGAGTAAATTAGTTCTCTGTTGCAGCCCCACTTTGTGATTTAGACTGATATGATGGATGTATTTTTACATAAAAAACTTGCCTAGTGCAGCTTTAATTTATGAACAACTTGCCAAACGTCAAACGGCAAGTGACGAGCAAGAAGGCGAACAGAGTCTTGACACTGAACGATTCAGATAGTATTCAATTTACCGAATGAGAGGCAAGGTTATTCAAATGGGCTGCTGTCATTTACCTGCGTGTACATGGATATTATGCGGGTTGAGGGAGCGGTAGAGAAAGAAAGAGAGGGGAAGACGGGATAGAGGAGAGAAGACTTCCAAGAGAAACTGGAGTTTGTTTTCCCAGAGGTGATGAAACGCGCAGAGTGAAGCAGAGTGGAAAAATGGAAGATAAGCAGTTTGCTGTTTTTCATGCAACAAAGAGAAACTTCAACCTCCCAGCTTTTAGACCATTGGATTGAGAGGGAAGTTCTTGCAGACACAGTAACATACATACATATGGACTCAGACGCGCGCGCACACACACACACACACACACACACACCTACTGTAGGATGATTCTTGGGGTATGAGAAGGAATCGTGTCTTTGTTGAAGCACACAGTACATTTACTCCATTCTCACACACACACACACACACACACACGCACGCACATCATTGGTGGATTGTAAGATGTCTTTTTTTCTCCTGCTACGCCGACAGCTTGTCAGCTAGGGTTCAGTGGTCATGGAAATTACAGGTGTCTGTGTGCGTGTGTGTGTATGTGTGTGTGTGTGTGTGTGTGTGTGTGTGTGGTGTGTGTGGAGTAATACTGCTGATCAGTCCATCTAGTGATATGCTTCAATAACGACACACTTCCTTCCCATATCTCACCTAAGAATCACCATTGGTGTGTGTGTGTGTGTGTGTGTGTGTGTGTGTGTGTGTGTGTGTGCGCTGGAGTAAAAGATTATGCATCCATAAACCCACTGCCCTCATCAGTGTGGAGGTCAATTCAGCTTCAATTCAATCAATTTAAGAAGTGGTTTCCCTTCAAAATTAAAAAAAAAACTGCAAAACTCTTGTATTGCCTCTAATATAAAAGACATTATGTGAGTTTAGTATGCAAGTTGTAGATTTAATTTAAACATTTTTACATTTGCATTTATATTTGATTTTTTTTTTTTATTTTACTGACTTCCACAGCTTCCTATCAGTGCAATCAGTCAGGCTCCGAGACCAGGTACATATTGTATAGAACAACAACTTTTTATATACTTCTTTTTTGTTACCTCTAAAAAAAAGCATATTTATTCAATTTCTATTTTTAATGTTTCTGATTTTATTAATAAATTGAATCAATTGACAGATGCAAATTGACAAATTGACTGACACCACACACAACACATACATACGCTGCACAAATACAAACGTTCCAAACCAAATTCAAGCATTGGATTGAGCAAATTATTATGTAATTTATCATGCATGAAAGAGGGTTTTTGCATTTTTTAAGTTAAGGTTGCAAGGCATTTCTGCTTTTTTAGGCATCCAGAGGCCATGAACTGGATTCAAACCTCCGTCATGTTTGAGTCATCAGGACAAGCCTATTAATGTCCATACCTTAATATTTCATGAGCTTGGAATTATAAGGCTCTATCTGACTTTTTTTCTGTTATTATTATAATTGAGTTTTCCACATATTCATGATCTTTGAATATTACTTCATGCTTGTGTTATTTAAAAAAAAAAGAAAAAAAAAATTGGGGTTAAATATAAAAAAAGAAAAAAAATACAAAGAACATAACAGTTTTGCCACCTGGTATGTCAAATCTTTCATGCTCAATATCTGAGAATTGCACTCCACACTCCACCCAGATAGAATATTATAATTCCAAGCTCACGATTTATCGACAAAAACAAGGTCTATAAAACCCAACCATTAATATTTATCAACATAAACAAGCTAAAAACAATATTTCCATCCATAACTCATTGAAATAATACAGGTTTTAATTCCTATGCCACCATGATCTCAGATAAAATTACTATGCCATTCAACATGCAATATGCATGCTCCATAGCCAAACCACAACAAGCATTGTAGTGTTTTAAATGTGAAAATGGTTTTCATTATTGCAACTGTAAGTTCACCATGCAAAGCAACCACAACCAAAACACATTAAAGTAATAATCCACAAATCTTTCATATAGTAAGTAAGTAATTTATTTTTCAGGTGTTTCAAGTGTCATGCACCAAAAGATGCCCAGCCTGCATGGGCTTACAAGACACTACAAACATAACAAACAAGAGCAATAACATAGTGAGAGCGAAATAACAAATATAATACACCTCCATACATGTCAAACAATGTCAAACCAAATATGCACACAATCCTGCTCCTTAGACATTACAGCTATAAAACATAACTTAGGCACATCTGAGGCACAGACTGTGAAATTTAACACATCAAACATAAAGCGCCCTCCTACGCTGTTGGTAGGCATTTAACACAAACTGAGCTGAAACACTTTGTAAACAGGTACTGAAGTCTACATTCATCAGACATAGAAAACAAATCAGGACATTCTGCAGACATTTTTACGGAAAAGCCTATATCTAAGATTGTAATATAATTGACAATAGAACAAAAAGTGCATTTCATTTTCGACCTCTCCCAGATCACACAGGTGACATTTTCTATTCTCCTCTGGAATTGAGTGGAAGCGTCCGGTTTCCACCGCCAGAGGCAAGATACCACATCTCACCTGGGCACAGACAGACCTCTGCGCTCTGGTCAGGTTAAGAGTGACATAGTGTTCTGGATGGTAAATACACTTAATCAGACTGTACGTTCTCAATTTTGGTTTACATAAAACTTCTTTTGACCATTTCTGTTTATAATTTTCAAATAGTATTGTTTTAATTTGACTAATATTACAAGATAATTTATTTCTATATACATATTGGAGACCTGCCTTGCCAAATAGGTTTGCAAGCTCCCTTGCCCAAGAATAATTATTTGAAAAATCCCAATAGAAAATTTGTTTGGTGAGTCTGTTAACGGGCATGTTGATTAATCTATTCCACAGTCACAACATGTCACCCTTATGCCGCACTTCACATGGCTCCCATCCCATGTCACCACATACTGCAAGTTTTGGGGCCATTTTATGCACACCCAGAAAACAGCACATAGCTCTGTTCTGAACCGCGTCACATTTTGTTTGCTTACAATAACCCCAGACCCCTGCACCATAATCTAAAATAGGACAGACACAAGATTTATACAACATACATACAACATCTTATAAATGTCAATTTTGCTATTTGAGGAAAACATCAAAGCAATGGCCACTGGTCACCAAAATTGTCACCAGAGTCAAGAAAAACAAGAATCTTGTGGATTATCACTTTAAGCAACCACTCCTCAAGAGCTCCACTTTGCTTTCAAACCAAGACGCTTATTTTTTCTCAAGGTCTCTATCCTTATAAAACCCCTCAGGCACAAATCCTAATAAATACGACATTTGCTGCAACAGAAATAATTCATTTAAAACCAAGCAATAAATCAATGAATATCCTATTTGCTTACAAAGAAACAATGTCACAAAAATGAGTCATAGATATAGATATCAGTTGTGGATATAGCACCCATGTGTTTTACAATGTCAGTATAAAATGAACTTTTTAGTTAGAGGAGAGACTAAAGAAATGCCGGCATGTCTTTGAAAATATAGAGTGATGTCAATTGTAAGAAAAATTCCCAAAAAGGATCCAAAGCGATGATTAAAAAGCCTAAAAAGCATGACAGACAAAAAAAAAAGCCAAAAAAGCGTGGGTGCATAGAATTGTCAAAGCACAAGAGTATTTAATGACCAATGTACACCCCCCCCCCCCCCAAAAAAAAAAAAAATGGAACTTTTTAGTTAGTCTTTAATTTAGTGAGCATTGACAATAATGTAATATTTTTATATATCACGCGTGGCATTGGGTTGTAAGTAAGTGTTTTAACCTGATGGACCACCAGGAGATCTTAGAATTGTCTTCTCCAAGTATACACCCAATATTGACAGCAGCTCTAATATGTGTTTGACAGTAAAATGTATTTTATCCAAGCACGTAAAGTACTGTCCTCACTCCTCAGTATTCGTTTGAACGATGGTTCCTGTTTGTGGCAGAATGCAATAATAATAATAATAATAATAATAATAATAATGATAATAATAATAATGCAGTCAATAATAATGACTTCAGAATTAAATTACACTTATCTTTTGCAATGATATATTCACTAGTATTTCAATTTAAATTAACAAAACTAAGCAACTTAAAACAATAAACTAGTAAGATGAATGGTTAAACAAATAAAAAGTAAAACAAAAAAATGAAAGCTGTCATTTAGTGTTTTGTGGGCTTTGGGTTACATTTATCTTGATATGTTCCATTTCACACAGACTTTGTCCACTAATGAGGCTCTATTGGCCACTCATCTAGTTGCCTCAGCGCACTGAATTTTACATGCACACAGGCACATTGAAATGTCCTTCTGCTTTCAGTGTGTGTGTGTGTGTGTGTGTGTGTGTGTGTGTGTGTGTGTCACTTTGTGTTTGATTCCCTTGCCAGTCTTGTCACTCTCCAAGGTGCTAAATGTCTGCATCTCTCCGTAGCAGGAAAATGAATCCGGTGAATTATAATTACAGCTATTAAGCTTTTGGTTCGGATCAATAAACACAAATACTGCTAGGCCTAGCTTACATTCATATCACAAATCCCTAGTGATAAAAATTTACCCTTTGCACACATAACAGTTCCCACAGGTTGACAGTTGACTGGCAGTGGTTGTGATGTGTGTGTGTGTGTGTGTGTGTGTGTGTGTGTGTGTGTGTGTGTGTGTAGAGGGGAGGGTGGTACTACTAACTACTACATTTACATACTACATAACATACTACATTTACTATTAACATTTTACTATGTTTAACTGTTTACCTTAAAAATGTATGGTTTACATTCCAGTTTAATAATGCAAGTTTTGTGTTAAGCACTGAGCATTGGTATGTAAGTATTAGGCAGATGAATACAGGTTAGGTAGATGAATACAAATAGTAAATTACAGTAGGTAGGTGAAATTCTCTGTCTCAGAAGACTGGAGTTACAAATGTAAACTCTGCTAATTTACCACTAAACTGGGATGCAGTTTGTAACAACAAAAAGCTGCAGACAATGCACATTAACTGTGATTTAATTTAAATATATCACAGCCTGTCGTCGATTATAGATTAATTACTTGTCCTTATAGTGACAGCAGTGTGTCCAGTCGAATCCAGTCAAAGTGACTGGTCTCTTGTAGTGGCTGCTGGGCATGAAGGTGGAATGACAGGTAAATCATTTACCAAGAGAAGCAAGCTACAATGTGGTTCTGTGGATGGAGTTCTGTGGTTGCGTTCCCCTGACTCTGGGCTGACTTTGTACACTATGTTATCTCCAACCTGTTGCTGGATGACATAGATTCTCATATCCCAATATGATTTAAGTTTTCCAGGCCCTAAATGTTTGCCTTTCCTGGCTCTCCAACCCAGTGGTGGCCAACACCTTTGAGCTTTGCAGTACTCATGACATTCAACACAAGGAATTCAAGCCTCCCAGAGTGGAGTTGGTAGTCCTTTTCAGCAGGTGAGAGGGTTCTGGAATCATAGACAATCACTCTACACTTCCCATCTTGCTGCTGATATAAGACTGCTCCTAGGCCTTGCTCTGATGTGTCAGTATGGACTGTAAAAGGCAGGGTGAAATCAGGGAAGGCCAACACTGGTGGGTTTGTCAGCAAGCTAATGAACCTTTCTAGGGTGGACAGGGGTTCTGGAGGACAGCTGGGGACCTTTGGCTCTTGTCTCAGTGTGGTTTCAGAAGTGGTACTGCTGCAGTCTTCACCTGGAGTAGCTCATGGAGGGGTTCAGCTATTCTTGAGAAGTCCTGGATGTAAGTCCTGTAATGGCTCAGGAACCCAGGGAGCCTTCAAACATCACCAACAGTCTGAGGTGTCTTATCCTTCAGTGAGACGACTGCCTCCAGGCCTCTGGGGTTGATCCTCACACCCTCAGCTGACACCAGACAACCAACATACCTTACCTCCCTCTTGAACAGCTCAGATTTGGCATAGCACAGGACATCCTCAAGGTAGGGTATGCAACACTTGTCTGTAAAGGAATCCAACATTTCCTCAATGCACCTTGGGAAGGCTGCTAGAGCACTTGATAGGCCAAAGGAGATCCTGACCAACTCATACAGTTCCCATGGAGGGATGAAGGCTGTCAGGTGCCTGGAGCCCTCTGTCATAAAACCTTAGTGGTACGCTTTTCCCTGGTCCAGGATGGAGAACCAGCTGTAGCCAGTCAGTCAGGTCTTGGATCTGAGGGAGTGGGTGCCTGTCAGGAACTGTCTTCTGGTTGAGTAGCCTGTAGTCTATACTCAGACAGAGACTCCCATACTTTTTAGACACAGACGACCGGTGCAGTATATAGTGACTTCAATTTGAATTCCTGAATGTATTCCTTAACCTTCTTTTATTACAATTGCAATTTCCTATTTGGCAGATGCTTTTATCCAAAGTGACGTACACATGAGATTTTAATACAACACAATCAAGGATCTAGTCAGGAGAGAACAACGAGAGTAAGTGCCATAAAGCTAAGTTCTAGTCCGACAGGACATAGGTGCCAAGAGGCAGTGCATAGAGTCAGATAAAGATAATTTTTTTTTTTTTTTTTTTTTTTAAGCAATTACACAGTCCATCAGGTGAGAAGGTGTTCACTAAAGAGCTGGGTCTTTAGCCATTTCTTAAAGATTGAGAGGGACTCTAATGAACGGGAACAGGAACAGTAAAGTCATCTTTAAGGTTGATCTCCCATCTGTAGGCTCGGGATGCAGCCAATGTCATTGGCATCATGGGCGAAGGCAGCAGTCTCCTAATATATCCTTTTTGTCACTATCTCCTGCTGTTTCTCTTCCAGGTGACTTATGTCAACAGGTGGATGCAACGGTTGAAGGGGAGGACCTTTAGTGTGTAACATGGAGGACTGGATGTTGGTGACCTCTGTGCTGGATGTCTCACTCTCAGGTAAATCAGTCTCGATAACTTTGGCAATGTGCTAGAAGGTAGGGTGCTCTTTGGTAGGGTGACTTCATGTTTGGTGTGATTTTCAATTGGCACTCGAATGTAAGGATGCTGAGCACCTCGAATTTCCAAGCGACACTCCCTAGCACTTAGCTTCTCCGATAGTGGGCTGTCTTTTGTTGGCTCAAACAGCACCTCTGGATCCAATCCAAAGAGGTTGGGAGAAACTCTGCACCATACATAAGTGACTTGACCAGCTGGGACAGTGACGTCTAGTTTTCCCACTCTTGTAACTGCAAGGTTGTCATTATCTGGACTTGATGCTTTGGCCTGAGGAGGATATTTAGTGTATATCCATCCATGTAGCAGTTCAACAGGCAATTCTTCCCAACCAGAGGTGCAGTAATGTAACGTGCATTGCTGACATTTGTAGAGGGATGAGATGTTGGCTTAAGGTTGCTTCTGGACTCGGTTGTGGAATAGCCTGTGACTGGAGTTGGGGATGCTTACCTGGGCAGCAGTTAAGACCCCTTACTAAACGCTGCTATGCTGTCTCCCTGGCAGATTATGCCGATAAGAAGAATGTGCACTGGCAGAGAAATCCAGAGCATTCAGTTGGAGACCCCTTGTCGGTGACAGAAAAATTGAGGGGCTCAAGACACATGTTCCAGTGGAAATCCACAGAATCGTCCTCCTTAAGGCTGATGACCCCTGCCCAGGCTTTGAAGGGAGTGCACTCTTACCCTAGTTCTCATGGATATTTTGTCCCAGGAAAGTACCACTCCAGGGAAAGCACCACTATCGGGTCAGACGGCTGTGAGAAGATGGCTGTCACCCCATACAATGTCCAATTACTCTCAAGACCCACAGCCCGAGCAGTTAGAGCCGCAGTCCTCTTTACCTGGACATTTGGATACTCAGAAACCTCATGGCAAATTGCTCATAAGTTGACCTGTACACGAGCAGACATCCCTCTCTAGAGACACCTCATGCTAGTGCCATCAACAATGCTCATAGATTACATGAAAGATCAACACAAACCGTGTTTGCATTGGCCCGAAACCCAAATGCAGGAAGATTTGTAAATTTATCCAATGATTGTCTAGGCAATTTCCAGGACATGACTTCAACTGACACAAACAGACAATCATGTTACATGGTCTTGATGGGTTAGAGGGCTATATGAGAGAAATGACAACAACAACACCACCTGATACTCAGGTACACATTCATGTGAGGGATCTGTCAGGCTTAAGGGAGATGGTAATTGTCAACTGTTTCCCCCGCCCCGACACTCCACAGTTGAGAATCCCCAAGAATGTCTCGCTAATTATGTATGATCCAGACCCACTATCGCAGAAAGTGTCTGATAGGATAGAGTTTGTCAAAGAACACTCAGAGTCACCGGAGTTCATTATATAGACAGTGGACTGGGTTTGTTTTACAGGGTCAAAAGCCCTAGGAGTAGTCTTTTACAGCAAGATTACAAAAGCGCTATATTGCAGACTCATCCATCAAATGTCTTGGGACCTCTTGGTGACAAGCCGACTATTGACGGAGCTACGCACCCTGGATTTAAGAACAGCGTTCAGGGCATTCTTGCATCTATCTGGTAAGTATGGACTGCAGGGGCTGCACCGACGAATATGCAATCCTTTGCGAACCTCATCGATATAGCAGACAATGCGGCTTTCAGCTCGATAGGGAATATAGTCCTAAACAAAAGTATCAGACCCAAGGTCCTGGAAACCTTGAAAGGAAATGTAATCCCGCTGGGCCCTTCACTGGCACAACTCCAGCTGGTCAAAGCACTCCTCAAATCGGCGATAAAGCACGTTAGGGTCAGCCCAGGATCTCTCCCCACAATACTTCGGCATTTACAGCAACAATGGGGCAACAACACTCTTGATACTTCTAGACATCCTAGGCAAGGGTGAACATCGAACAAGGGACGAAACCAGCAGGGAAGTCATAGCAGCAATGGGAAGCAGTGTTGACAAGCTCTGTCACTTATCAGGGAAAAATGATCCCCTCAGTACCTGGATTAATATGCTGAATCAGATGTCTCTGTGAATACAAGTCTTTATTTCTTACACATGAACATGGAGAGAGGACTCTAGCATGTTAGTCATGCAATCATAGAGCAGTCTCTAAGGAAAGAGGATCTTAAAACTTTCTTTTATACAGTGTAACAAACATCTTAAAAATAGATGGGTACAGCGTGATTATAATATGTTCCAGACTAAGTTCCTCCTTATAAACTGGTTTCAACTGATTCTTCACATACATACAAGTCTGCAGTTTAGACTGTTATCATTTCTGGTAAGCTGACATTTTAACCTTATGATGCACTCTCATCTGTGGCCGTTACTTAAACTTGCAACTTCCCATCACCACTTTCACATGTTGCACACCATACACACTTCACATGCTGTAGAGTACTCTTTTGTGCTTTTTTACCATGACATGGTAAAGACAATACACACAGTCTTATTCTATCCTAAAGTTATCTATTTCTATGTTATTTATTTCCCACACACTCCACACATTGTACCAAGTCTACCCTGGTATATAATGAGATCATGTGTTTTCGAACTACACTCTAGAAGTGCCTGGGGGGGCTAAATCTGGACAGGGATGATGTTGCATCCTTCTCAGGAAGGAAGGTCGTAGATCTAGCAATCTGGCTAAAACAAAACTGCAAGGCTGGGGGAACCAGGCTTGTGTTTTTTCAGTGGTTCTAAGATTGGCAACCCTCTTCTTCGATACCAGAGGATGATCAGGGAGGAGTTTGCAGATGACCGGGAAGTTGTCCTTGCTCCGAATGATTTAATGATTTGGATTGCAGGCTGTCCACCAGTTGTGGTATCGCTATGTGGTGGTACCGCTATGTGGTGATACCTGCGGCTCTACCGATTTCAGCCACTGAGCGGTGGTGTGGCTTGAGGCTGTCGAGGGTAGAACTGCCCAGAGAGTGCGGGGACGTCCTTGCAGTCAGAGCAAATGTGCTTGCCTTTGCTGCAATAACACTCAAGGATGGATTTCTTATCTTCCAAGCCGACATAACTAAAGACAAGGCCTTCATTACCATTCAAGGACCTGATTTAACCTGTGCAGACATTGTCACGACCGGAATTGGAAGCTCGGGACAAAACAAGAGAGCCAAGGGGAAGCAGATCATCCCTTAAGCAAGAAGCTGAGTCCTTGTCCTGCATAGTAGAGACTGAGCTCTTCAAAACCTTGGCAGAGAGGAAGAACACACACATCATCTCCTTTCTCATCTCTCTATTTATGCTGTTTCAACGAGTGAATAATCTGTAAACCTCCACCTGGGACTTGTTACATTTGAATGCACGTCCTCAGCCAATCAGGATGAGTCTACTTAGCCCTATGGCTCCTCACCCTATATACAGCGAGCGTACCCTTGCTCTGCATGCACTTTTCTTCAGCGCCTGAAGATGACAACATAGCCTAGAATGGCTTAGTCTGACACTTCACTAGCCCTGCCAGCGCGTTTCACCACTGGTAGGGCTTGTTTTTTTGGTCAACTTCCCCAGCTCTAACCAATAGTCAGCTACATCTGTCTGAGCGGGGAAGAGCAGTCCGTTCAAAATCAGACTCACTCTCTCCCCAGCCTGCCTCCTCTGTTGACATCAGTGCTTTGCTCAGGCATTATGCAGATGTCATTGAGGACATCTGCATCACCATTTTCTACTCAGCAATCGCCTGGCAGGCCCCTCGGCGAGCGGTGCATCCAATTGGCCGTTTGGTGGCATAGATGACCGAAATCATGTACAAATGCTTTCTAGCTGCCACTCCACAAGCTTCGACTGGATTATGCACTCCAGTTTTGATATGTTCCACCTCCAGTGGAGTGAGAGTGTCGCTCATGACCTTGCAAGAGAGCATTGCCACTCTTTTATAGGAGATTCAGGAACTTTCACAGAAAGAGGCTATGTCTGTAGTTTGTCTGTTCTCAGTACTCAATAACTGCAGTTATTTTCTTCTACCCAACAAAAATGAAGACATGAGACCTATACTGGATCTCCGTTCTCTCAATGTGTGCATTACATGGGGACCATTCAATTACAATTACAATTTCACATTTGGCAGACACATACAACACAAGCAATGTTCACAAGCATTCTACATGCTTATGTTAAAAAAAGCTGTAGGTGGCTCATGTGGATGTGATGTCCTGGGATCCAAATCCGGCTTGAGCCTTTGTCGCATGTCATCCCCCTCTCTCTCTGCCATTCTTTCCTGTCTCTCCTCTGAGCTGTATAACAAAACACAAAAATGCCCAAAAAATCTAAAAAAAAAAAAAAAAAAGCTGTTGCAGTTGGTTCAATAGACCTGAAAGATGTTTACTTTCACATCTCAGTGGAAATTCCTGTGCTTTGCCTTTCAAGGGGTAACCTAGGAATACAACAGGATTCTGTTTGGCTATTCCCTGGCCCCCCGCACCTTCTCAAAGTGTGTGCACACAGCTCTCTTATTCATGCTTTGGTCTCCTCCCACCTCGACTACTGTAATGCCTCAGTCAAGCCACTATCACTCGTTTGCAGCTAGTCCAAAATGCAGCTGTGAGGTTACTGTTGAAGATGTCTTGTAGGTCTCATATCAGTCCTCTCTACACTGGCTTCACGTTAAATATAGAATTGACTGTAAGTTTATTTCGTTCACTTATTTTGCTCCCCCTCCTCTCTTGACAGTTTTTCCTCCTTTGAAGATACTCTGTATCTTACTTTACAGACCTCCAAAACTAAATAGTGGTTTTATTCAAGAATTTTCTGACCTCCTGGCTTATCATGCCTCGTTATGACAGAGCACTTATTCTTGGTGATTTTAACATCCATGTTTGTTGCCCTTCACATTTTCATGCCACTGATTTATGAATCTTATCGAGTTTGTCAATCTTGTCCAATCTGTTAAAGGAGCTACTCACTGTAAAGGTCACACACTTGATCTAGTGGTTTCCTGTGGTTTCTCCCTAGATGAAACTGAAAATGATCAATGTCTGTGTGTCTGATCAGTGCAGTTGCCTTTAAGGCTCTATTACCACCCACTGTCACCAAGCCCTCTGTGCATGTTCAATCTCACATCTTTAACTCAAATTCTGCTACCAGATTCTGTGAGGCTTTTCCAGCTGCCCCTAATTTTAATTTTACGGTACAACCTGACACTAGAACTGATGAGTTGGTAAATAATTTTAACAGTCATTGTATGGCTGTTCTTGACACTATTGCTCCTTTCAAAGATAGAATGGTTAAGCTTAGATTTGTCACTGCCTGTGCGGAGACGATTTCCCATCGGAGACCATACCAACACCAGAATTCAATTTTGGCAAATAGGGTGAATCTTTGGTGTCTCAATTAGTGGGGATGGGATGATCTTTTCTGTTGCAGCCCCACTGTGATTTAGGCTGATAACATGGCTGGAGCTTTAATATTATTATATTTATTAGCATTTTATCAAGCAAAGTCATGGAACTCGCTACCTGATCACTTGAAATCTGCTGCAAACTTCATCACTTTTAAGAGAGTTACCAAATCCTTGTTAATTCTGCAACAAACTTGTACTCATGTCTAGTTTTCTGCAGTTATGTTACTACTAAATGTGTGTTTTATGGTTGTACTCAGTTTACCTTTTTTTTCTCCTCCTTCCTGCTTTCTTTCCTTTTTTTCTTTTTTTTTTACCTTGTGCTCTATTGTATCTTGCTCGGTTTAGCTTCTTTTTACCTTCCTGTTTTAATCTCTTATTCTCACAAAAGCCCTTCTAGGGACGGGTGTTGCAAATTAGCATCCACTATAAACACTATGATGCTTGCATCGGATAGCTGTTCTCAGTTTGTCTATGTATATTGTATCTGTCCCTATCAAATAAACCATAACTAAATAAATAAATACATAAATATTATTATTATCATCTTGGGTTTTAGTATCCCATGATGCTTTTTGGAGATTTTTCCACACTGACAAGAATACAATTCTGCAGGAAACACAACAGCACAACATGGCAGCATTTGGCAGCTTTAGTCCAATAATATCAGCATGGAATCAGCCTTCAAACATCCATATCTGCTGAACTCTATGTGTGTGCGCACATATTGATCACCTTTCCCTCTCAGTCCCCTTCTCTCTTCTCTGTCGGTCTCTTGGTCTTTCTCTCCATCTCTTTGGTTTTCTCTGTTGTTTTCTCTTTCTTTTTTCTCAGTTGCTCTGGTGGGTCAGCAGACTAGTTGCATACAATACCCTGTCATCGCAACATGGTGTTTTTGAGTTTTCCAAAGTCATGAAACTCCCAGCAGTGCTTGGTGAAGAGGAAAAGACTGTAAAGTATGTCTCAGCTACAAACTCAGAAATAACTGTTGATTTATTTAACTTACGTCTGATTTAAACGTTTTTATTGTCTCTATAGATAATAGCAACATAATGTAATGTAAGTATTTACAGGGGTGGACTTAGTGATTTGGGGGCCCTAGGTAAAGGCAAGCAAGGGGCCCCCTGAATCCCAGCTCCCAACATTTTAATCCATCCTTTCTATATATTACCTTCAAGCTAGGGCTGAGAAAAGT
The DNA here is from genome assembly GCF_046629955.1 of Centroberyx affinis. Classification (NCBI taxonomy): domain Eukaryota; kingdom Metazoa; phylum Chordata; class Actinopteri; order Beryciformes; family Berycidae; genus Centroberyx; species Centroberyx affinis. The sequence goes on from NW_027279446.1 coordinate 40,968, forward strand.
ATGCATGCAAGGGCTTTTTTTTTTTTTTTTGTTACTTCTTTCTCAGATACTGATGTAGTGGCAAGCAAAATGAGCTTCAAGTCAAGTGGTATAATCACACTAGATAGCCCACTATAGCCTGAGTGATTGGGGGGGGGGGGATTTCAAGATTGAAATAATTTATTGTAACAAAGAGAGGGGTGTTAATTTCTTTTATATTGATTAAAAATAAGTTTACATTAGTTCTATTCTTGTCTTCTGTGGGGCCCTCTGGCTGCCGGGCCCAAGGCAGTCGACTACCTTTGCCTAATGGTAAGACCGCCCCTGAGTATTTATTACCTAAATTCTGTAGTTTGATTTCTAAAAAACGGCACCACTTCAAATGTTGTATTCACTGTGGGTTTATTTATTTTTTTTATCACTTTTCTATCTCTATGATGCATTTCTAAAAGTAAATGTAACGTACTAATTGCTTTGCAATGTACTGAAATTATTTGGCAATAATGGTTCTCTTCCATTAAACCCAAATAAAGGATACTTGAAATGAATTGAAATGGAGTCCAGCTGATGACCTTAGCTGCCACATCATCCCTCTCTTTACCATCTGTCCTGTCATTCACCTCTGCATGCTGTCTAATAAAGCAGAACAAGTCTTCTAAAAGGCTGCCATGCTCAATGTATCTTCTCATTTACAATTTATCTTTATGATTTTGTCTAAAATAAAGCATTGCAATGCGTCCATCATCCCTCTAATAATAAAGATGATGCAGACACCGCTTCCAGGATTTTATTCTGTACATTTAGCTGGAAAATGACTCTGAACTGTCATAAAGTAAAAATCTCTGATGGTAGTGTTTGTGCGTGTGTGTTTGTGTGTGATGGCTTGCAGCTCTAGTCATCATGTATCATTGGTTTAAATGATCCTAGCATGCTAATTCCTGCTGATTCCTTTCCATGCTGTTATTATAAAAGTCAGCACAACAGTCATTAACAGCAGAAAACAGCTTAAAACTTTACCCATCTGACTCCTGAATGAACCCAGCGCAGCACGCCATGAAACATGACCCAGGGTGTGTGTGTATGTGTATGTGTGTGTGTGTGTGTGTGTGTGAGAGAGAGAGAGAGACAGAGAGTGTGCGAGCTTCCTAATCCAGGATTTATTGGCCATTAGTACAGCCTGAAAGTCATTACAGTTCATTTTGCTGCTGGCCTGACGTTTTATTAGGACAAATACGGGCTTTTTGGATATGTGTGTATGTGTGTGTATATGAATGTGTGTACGTGCACAACCGTGTATATGCGTGTGTATGCGCGAGTGTGTGTGTGTGTGTGTGTTTGTGTGTGAGAGTGACATTTTATCAGGACAAATTTCCCCATAGGGATCAAGACCATGATTTCTGAGAGCAGGAAAAAGACTAAAAAGCCTCAAGAAGGAAGGGATGGATAGATAATAGAGGGATTGATGGATGGATGCTAGAGGGAAAGAAAAGAGGGATCGGGCAGGGAGCGATGGATGGATGGAGGAGGAAGGGATAGAGGAAAAGATGGACAGAAATATAGGTAAAAGGAATCGGGGGGTAGATGAAGGGGATTGACATGAGGAGGGATAGATGGAAAGATGAGGAAAAAGGACAGATGAATGAATAGAAAGATGTAGGGATGGATAGAAAATGAGAGGAGGGATGGCTGAGATGAAGGGATGGACTGCATGGAGAATAGACTGAGGATAGTGGGAAAGAGTGGGGAAAGAGAAATAGATGGAGAAACTGAGAAAGAGAGGAATAGATATAGATGGAGGGGATGATGGATTGAATGGTACGATGGTAATGATGGAGGGGATGAAATGTGAGAAAGCTGTGAAAGGCTAGGGTTTGACCAATATGGGTTTTTCAAGGCCGATACAAATATTTTTGGAATCGAAGCTGCTGATAGCTGATATTTTACACCGGTATTCGCTACCTTCAAATCTGATCATTTTCATGGCAAAAAATCCAAAAAGGATTCAGTGTTTCCCCCAGAATTGTATTCCTGTCAGGGTGGAAAAGTCTTAGAAACAGCATTTAGACCATCATGGGATCCTGCGAAAAACTCAAACTGCGAAAGTACGCTGGTGGTCTCCATGGCACCACATGCTCCATCAAGAGAGGGATCAGAACATCAGGGTTCCCACACCTGATTCCAAAACTTTTCCGTGACTTCTCCATGACTCCTTTTCAAATATGTATGACCAAATTCTAATGAGACTGAATTCAAAAGTAACCATCAACTACACTAACTTTAAGCATTAGTTTGTTTTTCACTTTAAGATTAAGGATTATATTATTTTAACTCTGTCAACAAAAAACAGTCAGCAACCAACAATATTTTTCTCCAACAGGGAGGTCTAGACCGGTGATTCTCAACAGTTTCCATATCAAGGACCCCTAATTTAGTTAGATATGATTTTGATCCAGAATTCCATGACTATCTGTATTGTAGGCAGAGAGATAACAGAGAAACTATCATCAAAACAGTCATTCTTCTACATTCTCTAATTGTGTTAACTTCTTGTAAATGAAATAAGGGTGAACTTTAACAATTCATCAATTTGCTGGGGACCCCTTGGAACTCCCTCAAGGACCCCTGGCGGTCCCCGGACCACACGTTGAGAACCACTGGTCTAGACTGTTACAGCTTTTTGTGACATTTTGTAACAAATACAATTTCATGTCTTTTCCCAAAACTTGTCTCCCTTTTATAATTTTTCATAACTTCTCCAGGCCTGGAAAATACAATTTTTAAATCCCATGACTTCTGGGAACCCTGTGGGAACCCTGATTAGCAGTGAATGGAGAGCTGAGTACAATGGAGGGTTTCTGAGTCATTTTCACTACCGTGTTGAATAGGAACTTTGGGTTATTTTTGTTAGCATTAATTAGATCTGAGAAAAAGGAGGCCCTAGCAGCGGAGAGAGCGTACATTTGTAATTCATTCGGCCACCGTTCCATGCTAGCTGAAAGACCTCAAGTTTGAATGAGAGCCATTTGCATTCTAGCCTTCTACACACCTGTTTTTGTGCATGTGTATCATCAGTAAACCAAGGCAAATATTTATTTTACACCACCAACATGTTTCGGCATTGCCGAAGAGTGCAACATTAATATATTAATTTATTCTGACTTTGGACCAATGGTTTGCACCTTTTTATGGGTGTGCGCTCTACTACTGAAATGCTGGTGGATATGCCAAAACTACTAGATCAGAAACAATAACATCATGAGCGAGGACCAAATCAAGAGTATTACCGTCGGAATGGATCTTTTCGTGGACCAACTGAGTTAAGCCAAACAGAAAGCCTTACTAAGGGGACTGGTTGTATTATTTAGATGAATATTGAAATCACCAATAATTAAAATGGCCTTAGTCTTGATAATAAGGCCTTGGTGGGCGAAAGAGGATAATTAGGCAATAGAGGATAATTAGGTAATTAGGTATATGTTCCTGGACAAAGAAAGGGAGCCTAACCCAATAGGGAGAAGCCAGAAGGAGGGCCAGTTATCTAAGAACACTAAACCCTTTTGCTCACAAAACTTAGCCAGCCAACGATTTAGAAAGACTAATCTGCTATACTATATGTCATCATTACCTTTTTTTTTTTTTCTTTAAAGATCCACTGCAGTGGAAATTGTGTTTTTCAGTATGTTAATGTAAAATTGCCCAAAATGTCTGAACTGTAGTTGTGTGAAAATGAAATTTAACACAATTGTACTGGTGCTTTAATGTTTGATCTTTACCTTTTTAATTACCATATTATTTCCATAACAGCACATGCTTTCCTCACAAATAACTTTTTTGTTATTTATTTGTTTGCTCGTTTGTTTATATATTTCTGTTTGTTATGATATGTGTCTGTTATTTAATTTGATTCATTTTATTTTATTAATTTATTTTTATTTTATTTTACACTTTATTTCTCACGTTTGCATTCTGCTATGTACTGCTAAAAAAAAAAAAAAGGCTGACAAACAGTAAAATAACTTATTTTTACCAAAAAATAAATAAATAAATAAAAAAAATAAAATTACCTCTCACAGGTAAGGGACCAATCAATGCCGACCCATGTTGTTAGCAAAGTCACATGTCCTGGCTATGTTACTCTTAGTGGCCTCTGATTGCTTAATCCTAACATAACAACAGCGTTGTCGATGGAAGGATGCATGTTGTGTGCCTTCCTTATGTCTATGCCTGTTGTTTGCCACCACCCGAAGATTAAGGAATAGTTCACCCAAAAATAAAAATTCGGTCATTTTCTACTCATTCTCATGCCAGTACTAACTCAGGTGAGTGTTTTTTTCTTCATGCAACTTACCTGGAGTTCTCCAGGCTCGCTGCTGGAGGAGCTTCTTCCAGTGAATGGGAAGTGAATGGAGAGCTGGACGCTCTGGTTCAAAAAGGGCAATAAATGTCCAATGTTACCAAACCTCACGAGATGCAGGTCACGCACTGTCGCTCACACAAACCTTGTGCGGCCACAGTGGCCTCGCAAGGTCTGGTAATGCAGAGGTAAATGCAATGCCGATCGACTCGGATTTTCATGAAATAATGGATCAAATTTTGTTTGCACTTCATAGTGCGATCGAATCCTGAACGGAACCGGTTCAAGAACCAGAGCTAATTTGGTGGAAAAGGTGTGTAAGAGTAAGGCACAATATGTTACTCTGGTATATTATTAGAGGTCTGTGTAATTTTATATGGAGTGTAAAGAACTTATTAAAATTGTAATTAAAACATTTTCCTTTATTTCACTGCCTTCAGAGTTTCCCCATCAGAGTGTCCATTTCTCAGTGTGTCCAAAATGAGTGTATGCATGGGTCAAAGTTCCCATAGAAGTATGCACATTCTCACGTCAAGTTTGTTTTTTATAAATCCCAACCTTTGTGGAAAGTGGCATACACATCCTTTTTGTGCATGCACAACATTTATAAATGAGGCCCAAGGTGTTTGCAGAGCGACAGCAAAGGGGAAAAGATATTGAAGTTCCTGAACCTGCAAGCTGGAGAAGGGAGGCAACACATTACATGTTTTAATTATTGGTAACACTTTACAATAAGGGTACATTAATTAAGGGTTAGTTAATGCTTAATAAGCATTAACTAACCCTTAATTAACAGTATTAAATTAGTAAATTATTACCAGACACATTAGTTAACTGTTAATTAAGGGTTAGTTAATGCTTATTAAGCATTAACTAACCCTAAAATAATGTACCCTTATTGTAAAGTGTTACCAAATTATTTGGGAATATTTATTTGCTTCCTCAACTAGTACTTCCAGTTCATCTGCAGTGAACTTGGCTTTCCTTTGTCTTGCTGCACAAAAACAGGTGCTTATATTGCACCAACTATATTATACCTGTGTTTATTTGCCTGTCCATTCTTAGTAAATAACCCACAAAATTAGCGCTGTCTGCAACCTCACGCTAATTTGCGCTTTTCTTAGTAGATCTGGCCCTAAAACTCTCCATTGAAAGGTCTTCCCATAGACATAGACCCTAGTGTGTGTGTGTGTGTATCTGCCAGTTTCATACTATGCGCAACATTATTACAGCTTTAAAAATACACAAACATATTATATGCAACTTCTGTTTCCAGCAAACGCCTTCAGTCTCCACACTGTTTACCTCACACACACACTGTTTAGGAACTCACACACACACTGAATAGATTTGAGAAGCTAGTGAATGTGAGATTTTTGAACATGTAAGTGGTAAAAGCAGTAAATGTGAGTAAATTGTGTATGTGAGAGATGAAGTTGTGTATGTAGGTATATTTTTGTATTATTTTTGTGTATGAGAGGTAAAATTGTGTGTGAACAATACTCTAATGTATGTGTGAGAAAAAATCTGAATGTGACAGCAAATATTGTGTATGAGAGAGATAAAATTATGTGAGAGCAATTTTTTATATGTGTGTTTTTGTGTATGTTGGAGTAAAAACAATAAATGAGAGAGCAATTTTTGTGTGAGAGGTCTATTCTGAATAATGGCCTAAATGGCCCCTCCCTCCCTGTTCTCTCTCTCACACACACACACACGCAGAAGAAAGAGACAGACAAATCAATGAAATGGAAATTGGTGTTGTGGACAGACATTACACTGTACAACTGTCAAACACACAAACACACACACCCACACAGACACACAGCCACTTTTCCCTAATAGAATTCACCAATCATCATAAACCTTCCAGCAAGAAAGAGGGAAAGAGAAAGTTTATGTATGAATATGAGACAGAAAAAGAAAGAGAGCGAGAACTAGAGAGGGAGAGAGAGAGAAAATACAATAAATGTTCGCCATAATGATTTATGTCGGCCTAAAAGGTGGTAAACTATATTCTGCAAATAAAAAGCTGGCTAAATTAAGTCTAGGTGGGTTTACCCTCCACTATATCCCTGATTATTATTGAATCCCTACAATTACCAATAGATTTACCAGAACCTTCCACGATACCATGATAGCAGAATTCCAATTTTGTGTGATTTCTCGATGAATCGCAGAAATATCAAGTTATCAAAACTTCTCTGAGGACCTAGTCAAAACTTCCATGTCAAGCTGATACTCCAACAAGCGCTCCAAGCAATTATTACCAGAAAGCTCCCATAAACAGCTTCAGTGAGCACTGTTATTTATTTTCAAAGCCATAGTGGGTAACTGGCCATAACAACAAATAACAAATAAATAACTCAACCTCTAATTTGAACCTGATGTTCTTTAGACTTTCACCGGATTCAGTGGTATTCCTCTTTTACAAATGCAATGTAACAAACAAATGAGTTTTATATGGTCTGTCAGTAGTGCAGAGCCCTTTTATCACAAAATTATGCATTTTCAAAACTCTAATTGACAGTGATCTTTCTGTCTCTTATGTAAAGGCTGTTTCATGAACCAATGCCCAACCCAAACTATGTATTGTAAACTTAAAAAAAAAAGAAAAAAGAACTACAGTACTGTGAAAAAGTATTAGGCACATGTAAAAAAAAATCTGTAAAGCGAAGATGCTTTCAAAAATAATGAAATTAAAAGTTTCTCAATATAAAAAAAAATACTATAAAGAGCAGTCTAGTGACATACTAATGCAGAAAACAAATGACCATCTAAGACAAAATTTATATAAAACATAGGGTGCCTAAGACTTTTGCACAGTACTGTATATTTTCCTCAATTGCTCAATTAATTTACCTCAGTAGGAGATTTCTGCAGGACACTGATGTCGGCATATAGGAAACAATTGTAGTTCATAATTCTCAAATTCAGTGTTAAAGATCAAAACTATATGTACAATAACTGTTTGTTTATTGTATTTGCTTTGCTTTTGTGTTTACATTTTCAAAAAACAAAAAGGAACGACTGTAAGACCAAAAAGTTCATGTTCTCTGTTCTATAATTTCAATAAAAATAGGTGGTGCTGCAAGTTGCAAGTGTGCATATACAGCAAATATGAATATACGGCAGCCCAAAATATGCCACTAAGATCGGATGATGTCCATATTTAAGTTGAATTCATGTTGGTGGAGATTTTGGAAGCCTCCATATTGAACGTCACCATATTTTGTGTGCATAATATTGCACACATTTTGAAAGACAATCATTCACATAATAACCACGTGCAGTTATAGCTAACTTTGTAGTACAATAAAATGGGTTGCCAGTCGTTTGTTTTACTTAAGTGATTAAAAAGGTTGCATTCAATTAGTCATATTGGCTATGTTTATTTGCACACAATAATGACACTATTGCCAATACTGTGAGGAAAACTGTTTAAGCCATTTACATGATTGCATAAATTGATAACTCCCCATAATAATCCCATTTACATGACTGAAGTACGTATTTAGTTATCCAGAGAGAATTGTGGAAATCAGTTTTTTTTCTTTAAAAAACCCCCAAAAAAAACACATTTGTCTCTTGTCCTGCCAATATAACCCAAACAACTACAGCCATGATTCTTCTCTACTACATCATGTTGTTTGTAGCAGTCATAGGCTATTGGAATTACAAAACGCAATGCTTCAAGCGCTATTTTTGGGAGACCTGTTGGAAAGGAGACGACACATGAAGTTGTTTGTACCTGGCAACCCGGTGTTTTCGGATAAGCATACGGAGTGAGGATTGGTGTGAACAGGTAGTGCTGAGGGAGTTCAGTGATGTAGAGTCGCAAAGATCTTTCATGGAGCGATGTGATCTACAGGATGTCACCATCTGTGCTCTTGTGCCCCTGATGATTTGCACCGTGTAAACTTGGAAGCGGTCTGGAATAGCTAACCGAGTTACAGCCAACCAGTTCGGTGTGCTCAAAAGCACAGAAGTTTGTGTACCTATTTTGCAACAGGAAGAGGCGTGCGTAATTGTGCAGCGCTTTGAAAATGTGCACCACATACCTGTCCTGTCGCCATCGGATGGCTGTAGGAATTTAATCAACTGAAAGGGAAGGCCCTCATTGGAAAGAATCAACCCATAATCTAGCCCAAAACAGACTCTGCTATACTGGCATTATTGCCTTAATCACATTAAAATCATATTGATGTGCAAGTAAACGTGTCTACCGGTTCAACAATTTATATCAAAGTGAAACAGGCAAGCGTAACATACATAAAAGGGATATATGTGATTTTGATCTACCGTATTTCTTCTAATATTGGCTTTTATTTACCTCAACTGCAGAAGGTACCAGGCCTTTATTGGAAGCAGGCTTATATTAGAGACAGGCCTTTATTTCTAATTCCCTCCGTTTGATGAGTATATTTGCTCATATTTTAGTACGAAGCCTCTAGTAGAGGAACAAATCTCCAAAAAAGGCTTTAGTTTTTGAGATACCCCTACCCGAGGTAGAACAAAGCACAACCATGTTTTTTCATAACTTTAATATGTCTAGTTTTTGAAATGGATGGTTGTATAAAAATATTTTACTGCAAAATTAGTTTATTTGGTTGATGTTTGGATCCTCCCCAAAACCGAAAATAGTGAAAATTTAGGCTTCTCCAAAAGGGACAGAATCTGCTTTATCACATGTATCTCTGGAAATAATGATCAGAATGTCACCAAATTTGGACTGGATGTTCACAGACAGTTATTGCATACAATAAAGCAAAGATTTCATCAATACCTTAGTCCATCTTTGAAATGTATACACTTAAACACAAATGAATTATAGGCGGAAATTGAATAGGAAATTAAAAATCCAAAAGGTATGTATATATATGTCTGCCATTATTAAAATAAGGAGACCAATCACCAAAAAAATTCATTTATATGTACCAAAGACTGTTATCTTATCATAAAAGTAGGTTATTTGACTATTCACTTCACCCTCTGATGTCACCAGCCCCTAACAGGTAACTAGTGCAGCCAGCACTTAAAACAGACAAATACAATGGGGCCCTATTGGTGTAAATGTGTGTGTGAGAAGGACACAAACCATAGATTAAAGCCAAAAACTACATACATTTAATGCAAACAGGTTCAATAGACATTTCTTTATCATTTTAAATACACTCTTTCTATATATTTTAATGTTTTCTTTGAACAACAATGACAATAATAATAATAATAATAATAATAAACTTTATGTAGCACCTTTCATATCATAAAATGCAGCTCAAAGTGCTTTACAAGAGAAACAATAAAAATCAATATATAAAGATAAAAACAATCTTAAGATATAGAACGCATGAAACAGGTATAATAATAAAATAAATTAAAAATAATAAAGAACAATCCTAGAATAAAAAGCATAAAACAAGTACAAGTATAAAATAAAGTGAAAATAATAAAGAACAATCCTAGATATAAAAAGCATAAAACAAGTATAAGAAATAAGAGAGGTATGAATTAATAACAATGGTGTTAAAATAGAAAGATGGAATTAATTAAAAGCAAGATCATAAAAATGGGTTTTGAGCTGTTTCTTAGAACTATCAACAGAAGTTGCTTGTCTTATTTGCAATGGGAGTTTGTTCCAAACCTTTGGTGCATATAAGAACAGAAAGCTGCATCACCAGACTGTTTGTAATTCATTTTTGGGACATTTAGCAAGCCAGCACTAGACGACCTAAGGGAACGGTTTGGAACATACTCAGATAAGCAGTCACAGAGATATGAAGGTGCTAAACCATTTAGGGCCTTGTAAACAAGTAAAATAATTTTAAAATCAATCCTCAACGTTACAGGGAGCCAGTGCAATTAGGCTAGAACTGGTGTAATATGTTCTCTTTTTCTGGTTTTTGTTAAAATTCTGGCTGCTGCATTTTGTACAAGTCAAGTTGCAGCCTATCAATAGTTTTTTTTAGGTAATCCAGTAAAGAGTGCATTGCAATAATCTAGCCAAGAGAAGACAAATGCACAAGTCAATTTTTTGGCATCTTCTAGTGGGAGGTAGGGTCTAACTCTTGCAATATTTCTTAAATGAAAACAATGTAACATTGTTGATATGTGATTTAAAATCCAACTCAGTGTCAAGAATAACACCTAGGTTTTTTACTTCAGGCTTATTCTGTAGAGCCAGACTTCCATATCTGCTTGATATCTTTTCTCTCTGTGCATTTGTACCAAGAATTTCTGTTTTATCTTCATTTAATTTGAGGAAATTTTTACTCATCCACTGTTTAATGCTGGATAGGCAATTTATCAAGGGATTTAGGGCATCGGTGTCATCTGGCGCTACAGATAAATATAGCTGAGTGTCATCAGCATAACAATGAAAATTCACTCCATGATCACAAATAATTTTTCCAAGTGGCAGCATATACAGACAAAACAGTAAAGGACCAAGAATAGAACCCTGTGGAATACCTGAAAAAATGTCATGCTTGTCTGAAACATGGTCACCGAGACTAACTACAAGTATTAAACCAGGTCAGGGCTGTGCCTGAGAGACCAATCCAATTTTCAAGACGGTTTAGAAGTATCCCGTGATCGACTGTATCAAACGCAGCAGTCAGATCGAGTAGTACAAAAATAGAAACATTTTTGTTGTCGGCGCTCACTCTAAGATCATTTATTACTTTTACAAGCGCTGTTTCAGTACTGTGTCCCCTTCTAAAACCGGACTGAAATTTTTCATGAATCTTGTTGTGTAAGAACACATCCAACTGTTTAAACACTGCCTTTTCCAATATCTTACTCAGAAAAGGCAGGTTGGAAATAGGCCTAAAATTGCCCAAAACAGAAGAATCAAGATTGACTAGAGCTGTTTTGAGTGAATCTGGAAAATGCCTGTTTCTAGAGAGCAATTTACAATATCCAGTACATCACCAATCTAACGATCTAAGACCTCCTTAAAGAAAGTAGTGGGAATTGCATCCAGGGAGCAAGTGGATGACTTTAACTGCAAAATAATTTTACGGAGTTCCCCTTCACTAAGGGTTAGGGTTAGTACAAAAAGAATTCAGGTTTCCCGGAGAACCATTAAAGATCAGATTTTTTTTATTTTCAACAGTATTCACAATACCAGCTCGGATATTAACGATCTTATTATCAAAAAATGATGCAAATTCCTCACATTTTGCTTTTGAGGCATGGCATATTTGGTCATGAAGCTGAGAAGGATTTAAGAGGCGATCGATGGTAGGAAATAAGATTCTAGGGTTGTTCCCGCTTTCACTGATAATCTTAGAGAAGTATGCCTGCCTCGCACAGCGTAAGGCTTTATTATAATCATATATGGATTTTGTAAGTATCTCTCGGTGGATTGTTAGTTTGCTTTTATTCCACATTCGCTCGGCTCTACAGCACTCCCTCTTGAGCAGACATATTCGCTCATTGTTCCAAGGCATTATTTTAATCTGTGATTTCTTTTTAGTTTTCACAGGTGCCACTATGTCGAGAGCTGATCTTAATATAGAGTTGAAGTGATTTACTTTTTCACGTATCGATGAGATTTCAGCTGAGAGAGGTGGACTACGTATGTGATAAAGGAAATTGGCGGCTAAAGATGGACCTAAAAAACGTCTTTTAATGAAATGCTCTGTATTGTTTTTTGCTAGACCAGCGACAGTCACGTTAAAAAACAAACAGCAGTGATCTGATACATTAATATCAACAATCTTATCAACAACAATATTCAGACCTCTAGAGATCACTAGATCTAGGGTGTGGCCACAGTTGTGGGTTGACCCAACAATATGTTGAGTAAAATCAAAGGAATGTAAAAGATGCATAAATTCCATAGCCTTCCTGTCATCATGCAAATTAAAATCACCAGTTATAAGAATCCTATCATAGTTAGTAAAACAGACTGACAGTAGTTCAGACATTTCTGGTAAGAATGAAGCTGTCGATATATAGTAATCAACAACACTGATTTTTGACTTTCCAATATAATAGCTTGATATTCGAAAGATGAAAAACTACCAAAATGTAAACACTTGCATTTAAAAATGTCTGAAAAAATAGCTGCCAGTCCTCCTCCTCTCTTACCCTCACGTATCGAGTAGATAAAACTATAATTTGGAGGAGAGGCTTCAGTTAAGACAGAGGCTCCATCAAAGTCTGAGACTCTCGCTCCGGGAAAACAGTGTACTTTAAAATCAATTGCGGTGTCCAGATTTCGCACAATGGAGTCTCTGATGATGACAATATTATCCATCTTGTTCGATGTTAACAGCGGTGAGGGTGACAAAGATGCAGGTGAGCGGAGAACTTAAAACCGATTTGTGGTGGTAAAATCCGGGGGTGGAGGTGGAGGGGATCTCGGGCGGCCTTTACCGCCTCTGCGGCTCTGCCATATGCCTACCCACGCTCCATCTGCGGGTGCAGGGGTGAAAAACGCTGCGCCCGGCCTGAGGCGTGGAGGGCGCAGAGGGGTCGGCAGGCGGGAGTTTTTTGGCGTAGATGTAGCCAGGGCACCTGCCTGGGCACCTTGCGTCTCATCCTCATCGGACCCAGCGTTGGGACCGGAGTTGATGGCTGCCCCAGCCGTACGGGCAGCATCACCGGCCCCTGCCGTCTCCAACATGGCCATTCTTGTGTTTAGCCGCATCTGTCGCTCCAGTATCTTGTGGATCTCCCCCTCCATAGTCCTCAGCTCTGCTTTGATGTTTTTGGCTGGACCGCAACAGCGGGGCCAGCCTTACAAACGCGAATGTCTGTCACTGACTGAGTGACTGACTGACTGACTGAGTGATCAAGTTACACCATTGGTCGGCCGTGGCACGTGGCACATCATAGGATCACAGAGCCAGAAATGTAAGTTTTGTTTTCTCCGCCAGCTTGTTTCTCCGCTGAGATCGGAGCACGTTTCTCCCACACAGTAAGCAGGCTGACCAAAATCATGCATGTAAGCTGAAGCTAAAGTAGAATCTATACAATTATATCATATCACCGTCGGAGAGAGAGACACAAACAAGCATGGAGGTTTCATCACACCGAGGGCTTATTTCCGACCTTCCCGAAGTTTCCAGGGGCCACGGTTCCGGCCAGTGCTGATAGCTGGGCGCTGATTTGTTCCCAGTGATCCGGCCGAGATTTTGGCGGAGGTCCTGACGACGATGCTCACCAGGTGTCCGGCGAACAGCGTTTTCGACACCGATGGGTAGCAGAGCGACTGCCGCTTGGATCGGGAGGATCAATGCGGACCGTGGGCGCAGTGGAGAGGACAGTGGTGGAGAGAGAGACGGGACGCGCTGGAACGGTGATCAGTATGGATGTATGGACTATTATTCTGTATTAGCAGTCTACAGCGGAGTTAGGTACACCATTGGTCGGCCGTGGCACGTGGCACACTCATACACGGTCCAGCCATATACTAGGTTTTGACCTAGTCTTGTTAAAGTCCCACTGAAACGGAAGTTAGAGCGTCTTTAGCTTCTGTCCTGTGATGGATTTCCCAGTGAAACGGAATATTTGTACAGTTACAAGAGGGATTTAAATCAAATCCTTCGCATTTGATTGGACCGCTAAACAGTGGGCGGGGCTTAGAGTGTGGCGCTATACGGAGCTACAGAGGACTGTTGGCTCCACACACACCTCCCTCACCTGTTGTTAGATCAGGAGGAGGACAAGAGAGAGATGAATGAATTAGACCTCAGTGACATTGTTTTGGAAATGAAAACAAGGTTTTTCCCCACTGATATCCAAACACACATCTCTTCCTCTCTCTCTCCATATTGCTCTGTCAGCTACGACCCAGAAACGGTGAAGTGCGGTTTTATATGACCGGTGTGGCTAGCTAGAGGTTGAAGAATGATTGATGGGTGGATGTCATATTATTGGTTGAAATTGGTTGGTTCATGCTTACGTAAGCACACGGCATATTTTGTTTTACAGGAAGAAAACATGATTGGATTTTGATATAAGAATACAAAGAAATTGATTTTTAAATTTTTTTTTTGGCACATATTGTTAAATAGGTGCACAATACGACTGGGGATGTGATCTAAAAGGGTTAAAAATGCATTTTTCATTTCATCTCGACTTTAAGTTCAGTTTCAGTGTCCACCTCACCGCTGATCTCCATGTCTGATATGTGTTTCTCTCCACAATGTTCCTCTCAGTTAACAGCTGACCGTTAAAAAGACGCTCTGAAACTAGCGTGGTTAAACTAGCATAAAACTCGAACTCAGATCACACTTTAAAACTTAAAAATACTTAAAAATGCTCAGAATCTAGCGTGGCAGAGAGCGTGGCAGAGAGCGGAGCCAGACTTCCAAATCTGCTTGATATCTTTTCTCTCTGTGCATTTGTACCACAATATACTGTATGATGATAATATGAGCCAACAGGCTGCATGACACAATATTTTCCAAATGATTTAACTGAAAATTTTGACTGAATGAATTGGAAAAATCAAAGATGAATGATAAATTGGATCCTAAATGAATAATCAATTATATACAGTATAGATATACAATGTGACCCAACATTTTAAGTTCTAGGGTGCAACTATGCCGTCATCCACAATTCTGTTAGGGCATCTGTTAGGAGGACCCCAGTGTATATCTATACTGTATATAATTGATTATGCCAATCTATGATTCATCTTTGATTTTTCCAATTCATTCAGTCAAAATTTTCAGTTAAATCATTTGGAAAATATTGTGTCATGCAGCCTGTTGGCTCATATTATCATCATGCAGTATATTGTCATTGTTGTTCAAAGAAAACATTAAAATATATAGAAAGAGTGTATTTAAAATGATAAAGAAATGTCTATTGAACCTGTTTGCATTAAATGTATGTAGTTTTTGGCTTTAATCTATGGTTTGTGTCCTTCTCACACACACATTTACACCAATAGGGCCCCATTGTATTTGTCTGTTTTAAGTGCTGGCTGCACTAGTTACCTGTTAGGGGCTGGTGACATCAGAGGGTGAAGTGAATAGTCAAATAACCTACTTTTATGATAAGATAACAGTCTTTGGTACATATAAATGAATTTTTTTGGTGATTGGTCTCCTTATTTTAATAATGGCAGACATATATATACATACCTTTTGGATTTTTAATTTCCTATTCAATTTCCGCCTATAATTCATTTGTGTTTAAGTGTATACATTTCAAAGATGGACTAAGGTATTGATGAAATCTTTGCTTTATTGTATGCAATAACTGTCTGTGAACATCCAGTCCAAATTTGGTGACATTCTGATCATTATTTCCAGAGATACATGTGATAAAGCAGATTCTGTCCCTTTTGGAGAAGCCTAAATTTTCACTATTTTCGGTTTTGGGGAGGATCCAAACATCAACCAAATAAACTAATTTTGCAGTAAAATATCTTTATACAACCATCCATTTCAAAAACTAGACATATTAAAGTTATGAAAAAACATGGTTGTGCTTTGTTCTACCTCGGGTAGGGGTATCTCAACTTTTAGGGGCCTTAGTTCCTCTACTACTCCTTGTTAGGGGTTCAAGCCCGTAAGGCTGAAACCCTATTGTTTTGGTGCTGGTTTATTATTATTGTTCATCCGCGTTGGCGCAAATTCCCGTGAGTTGGTACATAGCAGAGACATCAAATTTGGCCCAATGACAGATACTATGACCCATTACTAGCTCAACAAATATTTACCCAATCAGCCCGAAGGGGGCGCTATAACTATAATTTTACTTTAAAGGCCATAACTTCCACACCGTTGGTCCGATTTTCACGAAACTTGGTACACATATCCAGGTGACCATACTCTACAACTTTGCTATAAGGACCCTCAGGTCCGCCTGGAAAGTTTTTGAGATATTTTGAAAGTTTTGAAAAACACATTTTTAACATCTCCTTCTACACTGTTTGACCGATCACTACCAAAATTGGTATGTAGCATCTACAGACTAGTCTCATTAAAAGTTGTTAAAAGGTTGTTGATATCTACTGTTGTTTTGAAGATATTAATTTTAAAATTCGTGAGAGGGCGTGGCCTGTCAGCTATAACTTCATGACTGATTGTTCAATCATCATGAAACTTGGTGAATATGTTCAGATATCATCACTTACCATGTGTGCACAGCTGTTTTAAGATTGAACAGTAGGGGGCGCCACAAATGCCAAAAAACTGTATCTCCTAATCCAGGTGACGAAATTGCGTGAAATTTGGTACACATGTTCAGGGAGGCTGTACTAGTCAAAATCAGAAGTTTTGTCATCATTGTTCAAAGTGGGCGAAACCCTTTCATGGCCGCTTGCGGCTATATTTTTCTGATCTGCTTCTGTTGGGGTACGTTAGGTAGCCGTGTTTTTGTTACTGCAATGCATTACCGATAATTACGGTAATCGACGACGGCATGCTCCAGAGACTTCCGCCGGCCGAGCCATCTTGTGGCATACTGCCATCTTGTGGCACTTGTACGTTACTACAAACTACAGTTACATTATATAACAGGCACCAGGAGTTTACCGGTAACCACTGTTGTTTTTTCCTTTGTGTTTTTTCCCCAGCCTGTATTTGGGGCCAGCCTTTATTTGTTCGTGTTGACCATGGCCCCGGTCATTATCGGAGACCCGGCTTTTAATTGACTATCGGCCACTATTAGACCCACTGAGCAATTTTACGTTGATTAGATTAGTCTAAATGGCCATAGCCGTCTAGGCTAAATTAAGTTTAAATGGGGTTGAAAAGTGAAAGTTTATTAGATGTCTATACATAGACAATATTATCCTGGACTATATGAGAGCTACGCATAGACACAATGTTGAAATTACTTCTTGTGCTCAGATAATTATCTTGTAGGCTAGTCTACAGGACTTCTCTGGTGCATATTTTTGGTATTTACAGATGTTTATTCATTGTAATAATGTATTTACTGCTTGGTCTAAAATAGGTCTATACATAGCCGTAATGATCCTGGGCTATATGAGAGCTAAAGCATAGACGCGACTTTGAAATCACGTCTTTTGCTCAGTGGGAGAGGAAATACGGTATGTGGAGCGCCTCCACCAACTAAAAAAAATAGCACAGAACGCCTGCGCCTGTGCTAAGAGGTGGTTTGAAAAGGACAAGACACAAGCGTATTTTTTGACACTCCCCTCTACTGTGCTCCCTGCCCATTAAGCGATATCATAGCGAGCCAGGAAATTACCGAATGGGCGCAGGTGGAAAAACAGGCAAAAACTGTTTACAGTCCGATTAGCAACTTGAGACGTGAGAATGGAGTTGGAGTTGAGAGAAGACGTCTCATATGCAGATATCTGTTTGTAGAGATTAGCCGAAATGTCGTCTGGACCTAAAAAACTTGTGAAACAATCCGGTCGTAGACGTCATCTCTCAACTCCAACTCCATTCTCGTGTCTCAAGTTGCTAATCAGACTGTAAACAATGACCACCACACGGAAGAGGAAGTCTTGGCCCGGATGTCCGCTGGCTACACCGGAAACCCCGAAATATTGGTCGTTGCCGAGATTGCATTTCTCTTGGAAGTGGAGTGAGACCCACATTGCCAGGTGTCTTGGTGCATTGTTCTCACCTGGCCAAACAAACTGGATCTAAAGGAGTAAATGTTCCAGACTTCAAACTGGAAGGCTCTCAGTAGAGCGCAAACATCCACCAACGCTGAACAATTGTCCAACTTCAAAGCTGCAGGCTCCACAACAGTTTCTTTGTTTAACGTCTGCCTTCCAGGTTTGACTTTCTGAGAAAATAGCACCTGAATGCAAAGCTGTTTAGCAGCTGACTTGGAAGTCCCAGATGTTGGACTTTCCCGCTGACACATGAACGCAGCACAAGAAATCCCAGATCTAGATCACCACCAAAATATAATCAGCTGATGCTTAGGTCCAAATCCGTTCATCATTTTTTGAATATTTCTGGGTATCGAAGTCCTCAAAATTCAAACAGTTACCACTTGCTGCCATTTGGGGCCGCCAATGTGCAACATTGCCTAATGCAGCTTTAAGTAAAAAGAAAATTATTAGAAGAAAGTTTACTTACTTTTTCTTACAACTGCACTGTATAGGCTGTCTAAGTGTATGAAAAGTAGGCTCTGTGTATTTATGATTATTTAATGCAGAGAGGTGTCATTTTTCACAACAATGGTATATTTAAAAAAAGAAGTATTTACCAACTTTGCCTATTAGTCGCTCTACTGTGCAAAACCCCATGTTGAGTGAAAGTGCTCCGAGCATAGAGTGAATATATTCTACTTTTATACATTTAATATTTCATAGCTTATATTCCTAACTTTACCAATTAAGATCGCCCTGGGGGAAGTAGGACTCTTTCTCTCTCACTCTCTCTCTCTCTTTCTCTCTCTCTCTCTCTTTCTCTCTCTCTCTCGTTCTCTCCTCTCCTATGGCATAGTGTCAATTAAAATGACATCTGGTGTCACTGTCACTGTCGATAAAATGACATGTTTCTCCTGAAAGCCCTAATAGGATCGCCTCTCCACCACTCAACCCAAATCTCTGCTATAATTGTTTCACATTCAGTCATCAGCCAATGTTTGAAACTTTGCCCCTGTTTTTTTTTCCACCCCACATACTTTTCCATGTCTTCTTTCCTATGGCTCTTCACTTTCCCCCCGTCTCTTCGTCTTGGTTTTCTTCTCCCGATGACAATTCATTTTAATTTCATTCCCAGAAAACAGAGGAGTTTTCCTGATAACATTGTCTTAAATGGCGAAACGCAAAGTGGCTTTAGATGACTGAATGATCCCTAAAAACAAACAGTTGCCCACCAGCAACATCTAAAAACAAAAGGATGCCTACTAAAAGGAAGCCTTAAGAACCAATCAGTACTTTCTAGTGATCCCTAAAAACAAATAAATGCCTGCTATTCACCCTTCCAAACCAAATAACACCTAAAACCATATCTCCAAAAAGTCAAAAAGCCTTTTTTGACCAAATAATTTTTGCAGGACGTGATGCGTTTTATGTTTACGGAGGCATCAACAGTGGAATACATATAAGAAGGAATAAGAAATATCAGAGGCCACAATATACATTGAGTATATTTGTATCAAGTATATCGGGCCAGTGGCTACAATGAGTGCAAAACACCAAAGCAATGACCGCTTATCACCAAAGGTGTCGCCAAAATCAAGAAAAAACAACAATCTTGCGGATTCTCACTTTAAGCAAACCACTCCAATTTGCTTTCAAACAAATACACTTATTTTTTCTCAAGGTCTCTGTATCCTTATAAAACCCCTGAGGCACAAATCCTAATAAACATGACATTTGCTGCAAGAAATATTTAATTTAAAAGAAGTAAATCAATGAATATCCTGTCTGCGTGTCAAGGGCAAGACACCAAATCAATGACTGTTTTTCACCAAAAGTTTCACCAAAATCAAGAAAAATAAGAATTTTCTCCACTCTGGGCTTCAGTTTGGCCACCATGAATTTTTAAATTATGGTGACACCAAAAAAACAAAAACAAAGGGTTGTCTACCAATGACACCTATAAACCAATCGAAGCTCACTAATGATCCCTAAAAACAAATTGATGCCATTGATTACTGGACTAAATTTTAGAAGAAACCCAGAGACTTAAAACTTGTTTTTCCCCAAGAAAGTTCTTATCCCAAAGATTATGAATCCATGATCCAAAAATTAAATCCTACCCTCCGAGAGAAACTCACTGGTCTGATAACTGATGACAATTTTAGCATCTGTTGGGCATGTTCTTAGTTCTGCGTGTGTGTGTGTGTGTGTGTGTGTGTGTTTCTAGACTGTCACATATAATCCGCTGTGGTGTTGGTTGTTCTCTGCCATTTGTTCAACGGCATAACAATGCCTGTAGGCGTGCACACACACACACACACACACACACACACACACAGACACACAGATCCCTACACAGCATAGACCATTTTGCAGGCATCTGCAAGCAAGCTGGAAGTCCCACTATTAGGCTGAATAGTCAACAAACACATAAACACAGACATAAACACATACACAATCAGCTGTGACAAGGAGGCTTTGTATCATCATGTTACTTGCAGAACTGCCCACACATGAAAGAGCCTGAGACCTTCAAACAAACACAACACACACACACACACACACACACACACACATTAATACACACCAGACCTGAGCCAAATATTTGCAAGTAACTCTAATAATTCTTACCTTTAACCTGCTTGGATTACCAAATAATTAAAGTTTACCATATAGTGCAATAAAGAAAGTTTAGATTAGCAGCGGTATGGATTTCAAAGTCTTTTTAGTATACTTATATGTGATTGACAAGTTATTTACTTGACATTATGAGACATTTCCAGATGCATTAAAGCTGCACTGGGCTGTGGGTGCGTATTTTTTGTTTTTATCTATAAGGGGATAAGTAGAATTCCTTTTTGTAAATTTGGCCTTTTAGGAAATTTATCAACAATCAAATATAATTTTGATTTAAATTAATCCTTAAAGCTGAACAAATTTTATGTAAAGACAAAGAAAGAGAGACCCAGTGTTATTTCTTGCAGCATTTGAATTTTACAGACAGTCCAGGCATTTTATCAGCCTAAATTACAAACTGTGGCTATAACAGAGAAGAGTATCCCATCACCACTAATTGAGACACGTCAGGTGTCAGTATGGTCACTGATAGGAAAAAGTGATGAATCCAAAATTAAAGGCACACTGGAATGAAATTGACCTTGATTTTTGAATTGATTTTTTTTTTTTTAGCTCATTCTTACATCATACCACCATACCTATGTGACAATTTATGGCAAAAAAAATAATAAAAACAAATATTTTATTGTATTTTTATATATATATACATATCAAAATCATATTACTTTTACTTCCTGGAAAATTATTCCAGTAATTTAGTGATCTGGTACGCGTACATAAAAATTCCAACCAATAAAAGTATCACAGATTTTTAAACAATCCCAATCCTCTGCCCCTCCCATCAAATAAAACTGTTTCTCTCCCTAACTAATATCCCATTGGTTTACACCTTTGAGTGATCCCTTTCTGTGTTATGTCCCACCCCAACATCCTGTTTCAACAGAAAATACATCACATTACGGAAGCAAGATGCTCTCAAAATGCAGTTTCATTGTGACTTCCAAAAGTGTCTTCAAAACAGCCGAAAACTGCCTTCCCATGAATAAAAATACATGAAATAATGCTTAGAAATTTGCAGACAAGCACAGTATAGTCCAAAAAAAGGTATACTGAAATATGGAGATAATTGGATAAATGGTGGCACAGTTCAAAGTAAAGTTTGTTGGTTGTTGACTCAATGGAGAGGAAACCTTTGTATACTGTATTATTCCGATTTTTTCAAAAACTGTCAAACTAATTAACTCATAACTTTTTTTACTGTACATCCAAATTTCACCAAAATTACCCACAATTTCTCAAATTACATGTAAAGTAAATATCTTAATGTAAACAGTATTTTGCACATCTACTGTACATTACAGTCCAGTCCTCATGAAAATGAAATATGTTCAGTAGACATTGTGGACAACCTGTATGCAGTTTCATCATGATCATCATGATTTTTGACAACATTTTGAAATTGACTGTTATGCACACAATAGAGGTCAATGGGGAATTGGAGCATTTCCAAATCTCTATATTTCCTTAATAGTTTGACTAATCTTAGTAAAAGTTATTTTCAAAAATTGTGTATATTAATATGAATTGATTTTCAGGCTATGGGCTGTCCAGTGGATAAAAACAGTTAGAGGCCACCCAAAATGCAGTTGATATGTTCATCAATTTAGTAATCCTACTGTCAAGTTTCTATATTGTAGAGTAGGGGTTTCTGGCACAACTTTACCTACTTCCTGATGAAGGCCACAAGCCGAAACGCGTTGGTCTAACAATAAAGTTGTTCTATATACTACAAGTGTTGCTGGAGTTTTGACCTCTTTAGACAAGTTTCTATATTTACAGTATGATCTTATTCTACTGCATATACTTTTTTATTCTTGCCAATAGGTAATATGGTAATCGTTCATTGTATGATGCCTGCTGATTACTCATACCACTATGCTAATCTTTCATGCTAATAGACTATGCTGATATGCCAATGTTAATGCAGGCTATTGTTATGATCTATACGTTCTCTAACAGTTTAAAGACATTATTCAATCTGACCCATGCCCTTTGCTGCATGCATCTCCTCTCTCTGCCCTATCCTTCCTGTGTCTCTCCACTGTGACTGTCCAAATGAAGCAGAAATGCCTAAAAAAAAATAATCTTACAAAAATGACATTATTTAGGCCTAACAGATTTCATATTTCTCCTCCTTTTCCCCCTTTTTTCCCCCTCATGACTGCACGGTTAAGCTGTTCCCAGGCCGCCTTATAGCTGCTTGCAGCTATATTTCTTCTTATTATCTGCAGGAGCCTGACAGGCAGGATGGGGTGGGTCGTGCCGTACACCTGGCTTTCTGCTCCCAGGTGTATTTAAGGCTGGCCATGTGGCTTCACTCTCTCTTTCTTCTCCCCTCCAGAGGCATCCACCTGGGGGATATTCCACAAAGAAGGCTAAGCGGGGCTTACTAGGAAAATCCTGACTTTGAGTTAAACTAGCAAATCAATCCGGAATTAATTGGTTCAACAAAGCCAATGGGCCCATTGTTAGTTGAGTTCTGATTAGTATTTTTGCCAAAATTTTTGAGTATTGTTAGCATGGGCCAGTTGGTAAATTTAGATGACATTTGTTTATCTTTTTTGCCTCCCTGAAAATCATAGTTGGTTTATTGACCATGTGGAAGTGACAATTGCCATTTGGTTCATGGTTTAATTACCAGTATGCCCACCAATAGTACATACTATTGTTAGGTTATTGTTATGCTCCACCCTCACCACACACAAAGAAGAAGACATTTAAGCTATGTTCACACAGACAGCTGCAAATCCATTTTTTTGGCATATCTGATACGAGTCAGATATTTTCTCTCATGTGTAAACAGCAAAAAACCACATGGAATCTAATTTTCTCAAATTAGACAAGCTACTTTCATATGTGGTTTTGGACAATGTTTGACCGCTGTGATCAGATTCAAAGTGTTTTTTCCCCTGCTCGAAGCTTGTTTGACACCATATGATTGCCAACATATAAGAAACCAGAATGAAAAACGGTGAAACCATGGCAGCTTGCTGCTGCCTGTTGCATTCAGAGGGTGACATTAAAGCATGTCATAATCTCATAGGCTCATAGCTTCATGGTAAGATACCTACAAGCTGCAGCCAGAAACTTAGTTTTCAAATGCAAAATGGCTTTTCAAATGTTTTTAATGACATGCTTTGCTAGATATATATATATATCTTTGTGCATTTGTAGTTGAAGAAACAGTTGGACAGTCACAGAGCGACACAGACAAAAAGACCGAGTTCATGAGATTATTTTATAGTGTTATCGATGCTGTGTGAGGAGAGATGGATGCGTGTTTTGGAGAGAGCAGTAGCGAGCTCATTGGCACGCTGGCTGCTTTGAACCCAGAGGCCGAAGATAATTTCATGGATCCATCAAAGGTAACCCCTCTCCTGAGATTAGCTGGCACTGAAATGGTATAATCGGAATATGCTGTGGCTCGTGAGTTCCTGGTGAAGAAGATGACGGAGACCTCGATTCCCCCCAAAGATGGAAAATGGACAATAGCCAACATTCTCAGTACATTCCACTGTGCACTCCAGGCCATGCCCACTGTCATCACAGCTGATACCCTTGCCCTAACTTTGGGGGCATCTACAGCAACGTGTGAAAACTCCTTTTCAACACATGTTTTCTCAGAGCATCGGAGCTTATTCAGCTTGCCTTTGAAAAGGATCTTACTCACAAGTTCAAGGATGAATGGAAGTGACATTTTGATGAGACGATTCAACACTCAGAAACGCCGCCTTCAACTTCACTGAGACAGAGGGAGAACGAGAGAGCTCCATTCTGAGTAAATTCAGATTGTGTGTGTGTTTGTGTGTGTGTGTGTGTGTGTGTGTGTGCGTGTCTGTCAGCACCCGCCGTGGTGTTTTTTTTTTTTTAAAGAGTGGTCGGCTGCTTTGCACGTCTGATGTTCTAGTTAAATGTTGTGTTTGGTGCTTTGCATATCCCTGTGTTGACTGCTTTAAATTATGACGACATGATATTTTCAACAATTTTCGACAGTGCTTTTTCAATTCGAGAGATGTAGGCTGCTTTGCACTTCTGGTGTTATATTTAATGTGTTGTCTAGTGCAGTGCTTCCCAACCTTTTTCCTTAAGGGACCCCTGTTCTATCACTGAGTAAACAGACGACCCCCAACAAAGTGACATATTTTATGGATATTTCATATTATATTCAATGCATAACAATAACAGCACAGAACAACTGATAACTGTACAATTAACCCAAATAGTGAGCGCAATAACTGCAGGAAGGTTTTATAAAACGAGCAATTTGGATGAATATTGAGCAGATTATGCGAATATTGCATCAGAGATTAGTTTTTCTGATATTTTTAGGAACGTTTTATACAATTCTCTGTATTATTTATTTTTAACTATCATACATACTTATTATGCTTATTTCGGACAAATTCAGTGTTTTCTTCTCCCTGACGCTCGGCCGTTGTTCTATTAGCTCTTTGGTTGTTTTAACTGTGAACTTTTCTAATGCAGGACAAGGCTGTTTAGCAGAGAGTGAATATAGCTTGTGTTCATGTCTTCACCGTGCCCTTATCCTCGTTTATATCTTAAAAAAAACATCTAAACTTTAAAAATAACAACTACATTTAATTCTTTTCTTCACAGAAATTAATGAAATGCTGAGATATACTGTATATATATTTTTTTAGGTTTTCTGACACCCCTTAAAACCAAGAAGGCCTTGCGACCCCCCGTGACCCCTAGTGGGGGTCAGGACCCCCAGGTTGGGAACCAGTGGTCTAGTGTTTTGTGCATAACATTACCTCTGTGTAATTGACTGCTTTAAATTATGAGGACTGATGTGGTATCTTTAGGCTGGTCGTATTTGCTGTTGATGGTTTAACGTGATGATCGCATCGGTCATACTGTATCTTATTTGCAAGTGCACTGATTGCGGTGCCAACCTCCCCCGTTTAGTCATTGTATCCCTGGCATCTATTCATTTTATAAAGCCAATTGTTTACAAAACCTTGTAAGTGCGCCTGATTGGTACCAATTGTCTAATCAGTGAATGTCTGCATTGTGAATGCGCCAGTTTTGTTGCCACTCTCCACGTTCTAATCGTAACTTACTGCATTCGAATAATTTTAGGCCTAATACATCAGGACATATTAAATCTATCTGAGACCAATTTGCTTAGTATGCGACCTCAGTATAGTTAGTATGCGTCAGTGCTGCACGAATACAATAGCATATCGGATTATCAAAAATATGTACTAATAATTGTGCCCCCTCATGCAGTTCATATGCCCCCCTTAAGACTGAGCCCTGGCGACGGGTCTGTGGAGGCACAACCTTTGACTGAATATAACTCATTGGATTTGGATTGCATTTGTTTTTTATTTTTTTTACAGTCCACTTTTTTTTATTTTTAGAGAGAGAGAGATAAGCACATACTGTATACCACATATATATAGTCTTTAAATTTGTATGTATTCATGTGATAGCTATGTCCCTCTGTGTTTATCTTTTGAACAACCCGAACTGAGAGAGGAGAAGAGGACCCAAAGAGATGAGAGGAGGAGAGAAATAAGAGGCAAGAGAAGAATTCAGGAGGGCAGGAGTGAGGGGAGAGACAGCATCAGACAAGACAGGCACACACTACAACACACTGTATCACTGTAGGCCTGTACAGACTGCTGCTCAAAGTGTTTACTATGATGCTTCATTTACACCCATGTAAGTTAATGTTAAAATTTTACCCCAAGTATGGCTCTGTAACTTCATCTGGGCTGAGCCCCGAATATATTGTGAAATCCTAACAACGCTCCTTTTGTACAACACACAAAAAAGCATCATATTCATATTGGGGAGGACAGGAATGCAGAGGATATACAATGCAGAGGATAAGCCCTAGGGTATTTTGCGATTTTGCTGCACTTTGTGTCCCGATACTCGTTTCTTTGCATGATAAAACACTGGTTTATACAGAAAGTTAGTCAAATAAAATCAATCAATCAAACTTTATTCATACAGCACCTTTCAAACAAGTCAAATGCAATTCAAAGTGCTTTACAAGCGACTGATAAAACGTAGGATGTTAAAAATGGATTTAGAGACTAATGCACACCAAAACAACCAAAAACCCCAAAAAGTTAATTGAATACGACAACAATAAAAGATGGGTAGTTAAGATAATAAAAGATAAATAATAAAAAATAATACAAGCAATAAAAATAACAATAAAAATACAATTATGAAATACTACACAAAATAAATTGATTATAGTACAGTAACAGTAAAATGTTAATAAAATAAAATAGAATAAAATAAATAATAATGATCAACAGTAAAATGTTGATAAAACAAAATAGAATAAAATAAATAATAATGATAATAAATAAAATAAATATAAATATTAAAACCATAAAATTATAAAACACTACATAAAAGCCAGACTGAATAGATGGGTTTACGTTTAAAAAAAAAGTCATGAAAAGTCATAAAAGTCATGTGCACTATACAGTATATTTCAGTTCTAAAATTCAAAACAGCCGTCAAATGACCATGGGTGGGCTTTTCTACTGTTAAAGAAAAGTTGGGCTGTTTAATACTAGAAAGGCCCATTGATACACAAAATTTTATAAAACCGTTTGGTGTGAAATCAACATTAGAGGGCAAAACCAAATGACTAAGATTAACTGTAAACAAAAATCGAATTAATTACAGCAAATTCAGTCCACTAAATCCTTCATAGAATGCTTGGTGGGCTTTTACACACTCATTTATCTTTTTTTTTTGAGCATCTGTCACACACAACTCGTTTGCCTTTCATGCAGTTGTCCATCGCCTTATTCCTTGTACATTTGCCTGACACCTTCTCCCCTGGAGTGATGGCTGCACGATGTGTCAACCTTTCCAAGTCACTTACACAAAGTAAACTGTCGTTTCTACCGGCGATTTTGGCTTTTGTATAATGAGTCCATCTGCTGTCTCTGTGACAATATTATGTGAAGGCAGGCTACCGGCTTGCACATGTGTGTCTGTTCAAATTAAATGGTGCTTCACTATGTTGTTTCCCTGCCTAATCAACCTCAACCTTACCCTCAAAGTCCATTAAATGTATTGCGTCACTGTCAACGCATTTGTGTCGTTGTAGCTGCTTCACATAGGGCTTTTATTTTGAAAGAGGAGGAGAGGGGTAAAGCAGATTCCAGCATATTCCAGAACCAGATTCAGTCAGATACTAGTATAGTAGATTATAATTATCTGCTTTTTGGAGTGTTTGTTACTTTGACTAATGCATTTGTTAAGTGAACATCATAGACTATGTGGATTTCCATTCATTTGAGTCAGTACACCAGAAAACAACCAATATCAGCCTCATTTTTTTTGTTATTTCAATGCACTACATGAGGATGAACACGTGTCAGCCATTGATAACTGAACATTTTTTTGTTTAATTTTTGAAGCTGGGGCAGTTTTCATTGATTTCAAAGGAAGCATTCCCTCCATGGCCGATGGCTGTAGTGGAGCTCGGAGGTTACATCAAAACCTTCATCCTCATCACAGTATTGTTCAGAGGGCATGTGAGTAGTCATGTTTGTTAAAGTAGTTTAAATAGAATTCTGATGGCGGTCACTGTCTCCACGTGTAACAGCCATCTAATAGCTGAATAGTGTGCTGAAGGAGGAGAGGGAGAGACAATCACACTTGGGTACCAGTGTAGCCTACTAATGGAAGTATTT
Organism: Centroberyx affinis; assembly: GCF_046629955.1. Classification (NCBI taxonomy): domain Eukaryota; kingdom Metazoa; phylum Chordata; class Actinopteri; order Beryciformes; family Berycidae; genus Centroberyx; species Centroberyx affinis. Next base: position 69,187 of record NW_027279446.1, read on the forward strand.
TTGTGGAAAAAAATGTCAAAACTGCCTGTTCTTATTTTGCAAGCAAGTGTGAGAATATTGTATTTACAGATCTGGCTGTGACTTTTAAATCTATGCCCATTAACAGGGTTCTTGGCATTAATACGACTCTATCTTCATGCAGTTACACTTAGCGATTAGCTGACCTGAGAAAGAAGCCAATACCCTGTGGCTACAAATAACACCCAACTTGAGAAGAGACAGAGGGACCTTTTTTAAATAAGCTCTTTTAAGCTCTTTCGACCTTATTGCTTTACTTATAAAAGAACCATCAGTGCAACTTATAACCCTGAGAGATAAGACTGTAAATCTGTAAACACAACTCGTTGTAGGTCAGTCACACAAGACTGACCTAGAACGGCACATTAAAGCAAAAAAGATCAAGAAATGTAAATGAAACATTGATTTAAACATTTCTACATAAAAAAAATGCAAATTAAAAACTTGCGCCATGTTCATCAAACATTCGGAAGCATTTGTTTTCAGTCATATTCACGTGCATATGTTCATGAATCCCAATCAAGCGTAACTGGAAAGCGCATTTGCGGGACCTTGATTATCATGAATTAACAATTTATAAAGGTAATACTCAGTGCCATTGAAAAACAAAAAAACATACTATTCTGCAGCAGGAGCAGTGGGATTACAGCTCCACAAAAAGATAAAAGAGTAAAAGAACACTGATCAGTCATTAATTAAAATAGAACAAATTAATGTTTCTTTAAATAAAAATCCTGATTTTCATGTGTAAGCGTGGATACGAAGGGTTTATGAACAAATCCAATGGAAAACAGCTTAATAAATGAGGCGCTATGACGATTTTTTTAGACTGAAAGAAAAGTACGAACCCACTATGCACAGACATCAAGGGTCACGAAGCGGAAGAAAGGCAGAAGGGGGAAGAAACGGAAACACTTGAGAATATTGGACAAAGAGCAAACGGAGCACCTAAATGTGATTAACCTGTAAAACAAACCACCGAGCAAGCCATGTGGCTTGACCTTGAATAAAAGATTATCCTTTTTACCGACTACAAAGTGCAACAGTTTTAATACTAGATATTTCAGATCCCTCCGACTGAATGAGTTCTTAGGTTTCAACAGGGGCTTGCACACACGTTCATGTCAATAATGAAAACGTGAGTAAGACACCTATTGTAGTTTGGTGGAAAAGGATGCACAACAGATTCAGAATAAATAATGGGAATATAAAGTTTTCAACAACTTAAGCCCAACCCTAACCCTGACCCTGGATTTGAAGAACAATAAGGAGCTTACAGTTCAATCAGCAGACGGGGGGGAGATGTTATACAGGGGAGACAGGAATATGAGAAAGAGGTGTATAGACACCTTTCTGATGGAAGATTCTATCAAAACCTCTCAAGAGTTCCAACCCAGACAGACATCCCAGACAGAAATCTATAGAACACTCTTTGAGACTTTGAGACCTTTGAGACTTTTTGAGAACTATGAGATGTCTAAAAAACTGGAAATGGAAAAAACTTGAATACATTAAGGTACTACATCCAGTCATGGCAGTGTTCTCCCAAGATACATATGACCTTAGAGAATCCTCCAGGCTGCCCTATGGTCTCATCACAGAAAACTTTTCAGATTTTGTGGATCATTTTTGAAAGCTATGGGTCATTCGTCTGCCCACTTATGTTCGGTACTCTATCAATAGTCCTAAATTGTTTTCATAAGAGATAAGGACATGGAGGTGTGGTCTATGGATGTGAAGTTTCACCAAAGTTCCACAACAAGGCAAATCAGAAGCCCTCACATACTATCTGAATAAGCATCCTCTTGGGGCCAAACCCAGCATAGACATTCTAAAGAGATTAGCGGAAATAGTATTGACAGAAAATATGTTTTTATTTCAGTCAGACATATCTGCAAAAAGGAGGTTTATACATGGAATCGAAGATGAGTTGCAATTTTGCTGGACTCTATATGTGCTTCTTCAAAGAGAACAACATCCACAACAGCAAGAACAACCCATTCTTCAAGTACTTTGCATTGTGGATGACATCTTTCTGATTTGGCTGGGGGCAGAAAGTGAGCTACTCAGACTTTTTTATTATGCCTCCGCGCCGGCGACAGCCGTGGCCGGAGGCATGTTATGTGTTCGGGTTGTCCGTCCGTACGTATGTCTGTCCTTCCTTCGCGTATGAACGCGATATCTCAGGAACGCCTGGAGGGAATTTCATTACATCTGGCACAAACGTCCACTTGGACTCAAGGATGAACTGATTAGAAGTTGGTGGTCAAAGATCAAAGGTCAAGGTCACTGTGACCTCAAAAAAGACGTTTTTGACCATAACTCAGGAATTCATACGCTAATTATGACAACATTTTACACAAATGTCTAAACGGATAAAATTATGAAGTGATGGCATTTTCTATCCAAAAGTTCAAAGGTCAACTTCACTGTGACATCATAATGTTTTGCTTACCACTGTAGCTGAGAAAACGATCTTGGGTCATTCTACAAAAACAGTGGAAGTGCTGTCACTTACTTTTGCAGACACCAAAATCCTTTAAGTTGACTTAATTATCACATTAATTATATATGTTCAATAAATAAAGACTGTCCTTGCAATGATAAAACAAAGTTTATTAGCGGAGGCATACAACCGCGAGGCGGTTATTTCTAGTTTTGTCAGTAAAAGGAACAATCACCTCAATTTCACATGCACCTATAAAAGAGTGGTTAACTGGGAGTGCACTAGTGTGCAGGCAATGGAGGAGGCTGTGTGTTTGGTGAGCTCTGCTGAAAATTTTATGTAAATGCTATTTTTTGGCACCCTACATTATACATACAGGAAAATCACCTAAAGTACCACTCAAATTATAGGTACACTTAGCTATTAGTCTTTATGCACAGTCCTTTGCTAGGTTTGTCTTTAGGGGCCACCGTAGTCCAGCAGCTTTGCTGTGCTTTATTTACAAATGTGTTGTGGATTCTGTCACCCTCTAGTGGTCGGAAAATTGCTTATTGCATTTTTAAAACAAAAATAGACCGGCCTTTCCATTTCCTTGGGCCATTTTCTCAGATGACGCAACTTCTCTACAAAACATTGTACACAAATTTGAAACAAATGTGGAGAGCCTACAAGAAATGGACTTGTGTTTTCTGGCCCATTATGATCATCAGGCCAGGCTTAGTGTTGCATTGGCAGTGTCCTCTAACAGCAACAAAGCAGCCACTGTATCGTTACGCACAACCATTATGCACCGTTTGAGCCATAAGAGCTTGATTGATCACACATGAGTTGGTCTAATTAAAGATCTGATATATGTGCGTTATGCTTATATCCACATTACTGTATGATTTGGTGACATTATGTAAACGTTTTTACTCGCGCTAGACTAAAAATCTTGGAGAAAAAGATGAACTTGTTAAGCGCTTTCACAGCACTCATGAATAGGAAGGTGAAGTTGTTTCATATGGCACATCGGATCAGTGAAATGGTCTTTAAACATATTTTCTATCAGAAATAAAATTTACTATCATTATTATTGAATTAAACAGTGACTCCCTCTTGCTCCCCCTCTCTGTATCTCGCTCTAATTTCCACTTTCTAGGTGCTCCATGGTGCTGAAAGTGCGCACAGCGCTATATTGTTGACTTCTCAGTCCCAAACATAATGATCTTGTTCCCACACATTAGTAAGTTGTGGCCATGACATATACCTAGATCTCATTCCTACGAGTTAAAATAGAAAATATCATTTCAGCTCTGGGGCTCCGTAACTTAGTTCCAATTGTATTTCTTTTTCTCTTAGGGTATGTTCACGTTATTCTGCTTTTTTTGTAGAAAAAGCGCTGCCTCAGCTGCATTTCGTGCTGATAATGAAAAGTGGGTTTGATTCCTTAACAGCTAAGCACAGTAGCTGTCACTGTCAGCAAACAGTACTTATGCGCACGCATAAAACACACAGAAACTTCCACAACACATAGCAACAACTACTACTAACTTTACGAACACTACTTTCTCCTTTTTCATTCTAGTTGTGCCTATGTAGCATGAAACCTTTTTCATTGTAATTTGTTGGTTGCCTCCTCTTTGTTGTGATTGGTCGGTCCACTTAATCTGCACTCCTCTAAAAAAGTTAACATTTTCCCAACTTAAGAAAGCCTAAAAAGAAGCCAGGCACAGCACTTTTTCCAAAGTGGATGCTTTCTATTCCTCTTGCAGCCACCCCTCATTGACTTTAATGTAAAAAAAAAAAAAAAAAAACCCTGCAGTTTTAGAAGAGTGGAATAGTTTCAATTCAGTCTTACATGACAGTCCTATGGTCACAGGAATATTGTCAGGCCACTAAGACCCTGACCTTTGCACTGCTTTTTGGCTGGACCTATAAATGCGAACGTCTGTCACTCACTGACTGACGGACTGACTGACTGACTGACTATGACATCATAGGATCACAGAGCCAGAAATTTAAGTTTCATTTTCTCCGCCATCTTGTTTCTCCGCTGAGATCGGGAGCCCGTTTCTCCCACACAGTAAGCAGGCTGACCAATATCATGCATGTAAGCTGAAGCTAACTGAATCTAACTGAAGCTAAAGTAGAATCTATACAATTATATCATATTGCCGTTTATTTCGATGCATATGCGCGAGCTCAGTCCACCTGACAGCCCTCTGTTCTGTCGGCGGAGAGAGAGACACAAACAAGCCTGGAGGTTTCGGCGCACCGAGGGCTTACTGCCGACGCTTCCCGGAGTTTCCCGGGGGCACGGTGCCGGCCGGTGCCAATAGCTGGGCGCCGATTTGTTCCCGGTGATCCGGCCGAGATTTCGGCGGGGGTCCCGACACCGATGCGTCACCGGAACGGCGAGCGACCAGGGCTTGGATCGGGAGGATCAATGCGGGCCGTGGGCGCGGTGGAGAGGACAGCGGCGGAGAGAGGAGACGGGACGAGCTGGAACGTAAATCAGTATGGATGTATGGACTGTTATTCTGTATATTAACAGTCTACAGCGGAGTTAGTTACACCATTGGTCGGCCGTGGCACGTGGCACACCCATACACGGTCCAGCCATATACTAGGTTTTGACCTAGTCTTGTTGTTCATTGCTTGCAATTTTGATTTAGGAACTGAAGCTTGTTCTACTGTTGCACTCATGGGAAACTTTGTCACATGGTGTGAGCAGAACCATCTGCAGCTCAACGTGGCAAAGACAAAGGAGCTGGTTGTGGATCTGAGGAGGGCCAAGGCACCGGTGACCCCTGTTTCCATCGAGGGGGTCAGTGTGGACATTGTGGAGGACTACAAGTACCTGGGAGTGTACATTGATAATAAACTGAACTGGGCTAAGAACACTGAAGCTCTCTACAAGAAGGGCCAGAGCCGTCTCTACTTTTTGAGGAGGCTGAGGTCCTTCAACATCTGCCGGACAATGCTGAGGATGTTTTATGAGTCTGTGGTGGCCAGTGCCTGTTGTGTGCTGGGGCAGCAGGTTGAGGGCAGCAGACACAAACAGACTCAACAAACTGATCCGCAAGGCCAGTGACGTTGTGGGGGTGGAGCTGGACTCTCTGGTGGCAGTGTCACAGAGGAGGATGCTGTCCAAGTTACGTGGCATCTTGGACAATGTCTCCCACCTGCTCCATGACATGCTGGTCAAGCACAGGAGCACATTCAGTGCAAGACTCATTCCACCGAGATGCACCACAGAGCGCCACAGGAACTCATTCCTGCCTGTGGCCTTTTTAACTCCTCCCTCAGAGTGTCAGACACTCTGAGTCAATAGACTGGCTCTTGGACTTATTTCACCCCTGTCAGCAGTTTATAACCTCATAACTTATAACTATATTTAAACTGTGCAATACAGATTTTTTTGAGCAATAATTCAACTGTGCAATAATTATTTAATGATTTAATTATTTACACTGGTGTATATATTTTAGTATGATGCACATATTGTACATAATTCTTATTTCTCTTATTTCTATATTATTATTATTATTATTATTCTCATTGTTATATATTGTATTGTAGTATAATGCACATATTTTACATATTTCTTACTTTCTTTTTCTATTTTTCTTATAATTTCTTATAAATTCTCTATGCTTATATATATTCTCTTCTACAATGTGAGCAATTGCAATGTAACCCAATTTCCCCTCGAGGATCAATAAAGTATTTCTGATTCTGATTCTGATTCTGAAGTCGCTCTGCGTAAGCGCATCAGCTTAAAGCAATATTCCACTTGGTGAAAACCATGAAAAATGTAAACTACTCACCAAGATCGGATGCAGCTGGGGCGAGTTTGTAGTGTTTGAATGAGCCACAAAAATAGCCTTAAAAAAACTTACATTCAACACATTTGTGAACAGATTCAACAACAGATCCCGCTTTTAAGCAGCATTGTATTTCTATTCTTGGTTTACACTAAAATCTGTAAGTAGATCCGGTCTCCCAAACAGGAACTATTTCTTCCAAACAGTATCCCTCTGCTATGTTCTCTTCTATCAATAAAAATGCTATTTGGCGAAATGACGTTCTAAAACTTTGGACCAACAGTCAATTGAAAATCAGAGTAGAGGGATATGTTGTTGAATATTTTCACGAACGTGTTAATGTACGTTTTTTCTGGTTATTTTCATGGCCTTGTTCAAATGAATGGGAAGTAAAAATCCAAATGCTACAAACTCGCAACTCAGCTGCATCTGATCTTGGTGAGTAGTTTATATTCTGGTTTTCATGACGGTCAAGAGCCGAATAACCCCCATGTTAAAACTAAGTGGAATATTGGGTAACACTTTCTATGAAGCCTGTGTCTATAATACATTATAATCATACTTATAACACATTATAATGCCATCATAATGCATTATAAGTATAGTTATAATCATGCATAGACAGTTATAATGTTTTATAACATTACTCATAATCTGTTATAAAGCTTTTTCATTTAAGTGGTAATGAAAAGGCTTTATAACAGATTGTAAGTAATGTGTTTATAATGTTATAAAACATTATAACTGTCTATGCATGATTATAACTCTACTTATAATGCATTATGATGGCATTATAATGTGTTATAAATATGATTCTGATGTATTATAGACACTGGCTTCTTAGAAAGTGTTACCGAATAGGGCTTTAATGACTGAATTTTAAAATGTAAAGGTTATTTAAATTCTTGGCTGAGAAGCTTCAGGAACCCTTGGTCTGCTGAACAGAGTAACAACTACTATGAGGTGAGTAATGCTTCTTAACAATGGAGTATAACAAACCTCCACTTTGAGTTATGATGGACTACAAAAAGTCTTTGGAGCTTAATTTCCATTTGCAGCTCAAACTCTTCAGGAACTTCTATGAATATCTAAAAGGCGAGTTCTGTGCAGACATATCTCACCATGCCAAGCTTTTGCCAGGCCCTTGCTTGAAGAGCGAGTTACAGGCTGTCCAGTATCGAGGTAAAAAGAAGACAAAGGTGCCTCCGGGCTAAAACACACTGAAAAATATAAGACCAACAGGATAATCTTCCTTTGCCAGCAGAAAGCGACTGGCATTCAACATCAAGCCTAGCCAAGAGGAGGAACTAACGCACAAACAGACTACAAAGCTAAGAGAAAGAAAACTGTCCGGCAACCATCCTCTCTCTGTCTCTCTCTCTGTCTCTCTCTCTCTCTCTCTCTCTCTCTGTCTGTCTCTCTCTCTCAATTCAATTCAATTTGCTTTATTGGCATGAAAGTTTACAATGTTGCCAAAGCATGAAGGTACAGAGTGTGTGTGTGTGTTTGTATGCGTCTGTGTGTGTGCGTGTGTGCGTGTGTGCGTGTGTGTGTGTGTGTGTGTGAGTGTGTGTGTGCTGGGTTAGCACTCCATCATATAATGACTATCAATAGTCATAACAGTTCAACAATAAAAAATACATTCAATAAAACAAAAACACAACATATTGGGTAGGATTAACGTGTGTGTGTGTGAAGTGCATCTCCGTCTCGACCTCACCTGTCAAACACTGACCACATGTTCTGTTTTCTTTTGGTTGCCATGATTTCTTATGTCTTCCTGTTTTGCTTGCCAATTGATGGTCGCTGAGCCTGTACCTGGTGAGGATCTGTCTCTGCTTCCTATCTCTGACAGTAGAGAGATATTCTGCTAATTTATATTCTCTGTTTAGGGTCTTTGTAACAACGCATTATGTAATAACACCGTATTATGTAATAACTCAACAAAATGTAATACATTTTCACTTCATTATGTAATAACACCGCATTTTGTAATAATCTACCGCATTTTGTAATACACAGCCTGAACGCAATATGTAAGAAATTTCCCCGCATTTTGTAATAAATTATTAGAGATTGTGGTGGTTATTACAAAATACAGGAGTTGCACTTTTTTTTTTTATGAAAATGTAATAATATGGTGCATTATGTAATACCTAACTTTCATTCATAAAAATATTATCTTAATAGAAAACTGTCCTGGAGGGTTCATAGAATTTAAGTAATTAAGTGAAAAACAACCACAGCATATAGCCTAACAACACACTGATTTGCAGTGGATTTCTAATATACAAACAGTTCAGTTTTAACTTGCAAAAACTACTTATCAAGTAGCCACGATAGAAAGAGCCATAGATGGTTATTACATAATGCACTGTATTATTACATTTTCATCATAAAAGAGTGCAACTCCCGCATCTTGTAATAACCTCCGCAATATGTAATAATTTATTACAAAATGTGGGGACATTTATTACATATTGCGTTCAGGCTGTGTATTACAAAATGCGGCAGATTATTACAAAATGCGGGTGTTATTACATATAATGAAGTGAACATTTATTACATTTTGTCGAGTTATTACATAATGCGTTGTTACAGTTTGGTCTACACAAATTGGTGTTGGTAAAGCAGTGTTGGTGTGAGCCTGGTCCAAGTGTGGCTGGGGGGGGGGCGGTTAGTCTCAGCACCAACTGACACAGCGGACTCTTTTCAGGGTTCAGCTCTTGGGTTTGGAGGGCTTTGGAGTGGAGGCTGTCTGGGGGACTGGAATTAAGTTGATTTAAAAATTTTAGCGCTCTCTTTTGGATGTTAATTGTTAATGGATGACGGCCTAATTCTGATCTGCATGCGTTTGTTGGTGTTTTTCTTTGTATGTGTAGTCTGCAAAATTCAGCATGTAGGGATTCTGTTGGATGTTTCTCCCAGCTGGTGAAGCTCTGATGACTGAGTGATCGATACTGGCCAACTGCATTCATCTCTCTCTCTCTCTCTCTCTCTCTCTCTCCCTCCCTCTGTTCTCGCTGGCTCTTACTCTCTTCATTTTGTTCTCATCCTCAACTCTTCTTCCTCCCATTTTATCCACCTCTCTCACCCGCACCCCCCCCCCCCCCTCTCTTTTTGTAGAGAGAGGAAGAGAAAGGGGTAGCGAGAAAGAGAGAGCGAGAGAGAGAGAGAGAGAGATGAAGGTGGAGAAATGCAGTTGGCCAGTATCGATCTCCCACGGGCTAGCCAGCAGACTGCCTCATCCTCAGCAAACACAACCTGTCTGAAACGTGGATTAGATACAGACGCTTGGAAAACGGTGTGTGTATGTGTGTGTGTGTGTGTGTGTGTGTGTGTGTGTGTGTGTGTGTGTGTGTGTGTGGGCGCGTGCGCACGCGCACGCGCGCGTATGTTTACCTTGTAGGGCCTTGATTGCTTTGTTTTGTCTTGTTCAGTCTGATTTCAGTTGACTGTGTACTTTATTTCACAAATTCTCTTTGTCTCCACATTAAAAGTACAACCTAGTTTATTGAGCAGTTGCTTATGATCCAAAACATGTCGAAATGTGGCAAATCAAGGCTTTCTTTCTTCTTTGTTTCTGCTATTTTGATGCTACATGTGACAATCTTAAACATCAATATATCATTGTCAAATTAAAGAGTAACTAAACCCCACTCAAACGGCTGACAAAGTGACGCAGTGACCTGACGCAGTGACCTGACGCAGTGACCTGACATAGTGACGCCTGACACCTAATGGTGAAAAGTAGGGTACTGCACTGGCCGTCTGCTATTGGCTGTTGTTTGTGCCAGGTGATGTCACCTTCCATAGAATACAACAGGTGGTGACATCACCTGGCACAAAGACCAGCCAATAACAGATGAGCAGTGCAGTACCCTACTTTTCACCATTAGGCGACAGGCTTCAGCAAAGATTTGGGTTTGGAGTTTAGTTGCTCTTTAAGTGTGACACCTTGGTATAATAACTGTAAACGAATGAGACCATGGTGGATATGATTGGTAGCCCCTATCTCACACCAGTAGTATTGTTAGTGTTTCTCCAAATACCACCGGATAGGTCTCAACGAGACCTACAATCTGATACAGGTTTCATTGTGATACCTATAACAGTACCCTAGATACAGTATAAGGCTTTTCTTGGAATTCCTGGAAAACCTTGACTACGCCCCGTGCAAAAACCATTACATGGTTGGATAGGTCTCCTCAAGACCTACACATATACATACTAAGTCAGACTCACTTGTTAACTGTATTTTAGATATAAAGGCCTGGATGTCAAAGAATTTTTTACAGCTCAACCAGGATAAAACAGAAATACTGATCATTGGTTCAAAGGCTCAGAGAGAGAAACTGACCCCCAAACTAAATACACTAGGACTCAACCCAAGCCAAGAAGCAATAAATCTAGGAGTGATTTTTTGACTCTGATTTTAATTTCAAGGCTCATGTGCGAGGTGTCACAAAAACAGCATTTTATCATTTGAAGAACATCTCCAAGGTGAGGCCATTTCTCTCTCTGAGCAACACACAGAGACTGATGCACGCTTTTATAACCAGCAGGCTAGACTATTGTAACACTCTCCTTTCTGGTCTACCGAAGAATACAATAAATCAGCTACAATTAATTCAAAATTCTGCTGCACACATTACGCCTATTTTAAAGTCTTTACACTGGTTACCTTTTAGTTTTCGTATTGATTTTAAAATTCTTTTATTAGTTTATAAGGCACTACATGGCCTTGCACCAGACTACCTCTCAGAAATGCTTTTGGTTTATGAACCAGGAAGGCCCCTCAGATCCTCCGGTTCTTCTCTTTTAGCTGTTCCACAAAGCAGAACAAAACATTTGGTGATGCTGCTTTCAGCCATTACTCTCCAAGCCGCTGGAGCAGCCTTCCAGAGGATCTGAGAGGAGCTGCTGAAAATATTGATATTTTTTAAACGAATAGATGGGTTTTTACCCATCTATTCAGTCTGGCTTTCATGTAGTGTTTTATAATTTTATGGTTTTAGTATTTGTACTTATTTTATTTATTATCATTATTATTTATTTTTTTTCTATTTTGTTTTATCAACATTTCACTGTTGATCATTATTATTTATTTTATTCTATCTTTTTTATTAACATTTTACTGTTTAACTATAATCAATTTATTTTGTGTAGTATTTGAAAATTTTATTTTTATTGTTATTTTTATTGCTTGTATTTTCTTTTATTGTTTATCTTTTATTATCTTAACTACCCATCTTTTATTGTTGTTTTATTCAATTAACTTTTTTGGGGGGGGGTTTGGTTGTTTTGGTGTGCATTAGTCTCTAAATCCATTTTTAACATCCTGCGTTTAGTCAATCACTTATAAAGCACTTTGAATTGCATATGATTTGTTTGAAAGGTGCTATATAAATAAAGTTTGATTGATTTGATTGATCAAGATCCAACTTATGGAATTGAAGAAACAAGTGCGCATGTGATTTTGGAAAAGCCTCAGCCACGCTCCCAGCAAGACGAAGATGTCATATGTCGTTGGATAGATCTCGTTGAGACCTAGACACTGTTACACTTTCATTACAATAACTATCACAGTATGGAAGATACAGTGGGAAAACCCTCTCCCTTTTTAACCCATCCTTTCTACATATTACCATCAAGTTGGGGCTGAGAAAACTATGCATGCAAGGGCAATTTTTGTTGTTTTGCTGCCCCATTTGTGTAGCTTGCTTTTTGTGTTTTGGGTGTTACTTCTCTCTCAGCTACTGATGCAGTGGCAAGAAAAATTTGCTTAAGTACCGAAATAGTAACAAAATAGTAGACAAGTAGCAAAATCGCAATAGAAGTGGAATAACCCACGATAGCCTGACTGATTAGGGTGGGTGACCATGACTGAAGATTGAAATAATTTATTGTAACAAAAAGTACATTTCTTTTATATTGATTAAAAATAAGTTTACATTAGTTCTATTCTTGTCTTTTTTGGGGGCCCTCTGGCTGCCAGGGCCCAAGGCAGTCGCCTACCTTTGCTATGGTAAGACCGCCCCTGACTCTGGATATAAACAGGTAAGTAGTGGAGCCTACAGGTAAGTAACCTCAGTGAGTAGTGGACTCTTAAGTCTGGCCTCTCAGCCAGGGGCTCTCAGCATGGATCTACCCATCAGTGCACACTCCTGTTTGGTAAGGCAGGAGTGTGTACTGGTGGGCTGGCCCACGCTGGAGAGTCCCTGGCATCATCGAGGCATGCAAGCCTCCACGCCACGACAAGGCATGTCCATGTGGATTTTTTTTTCATTTGTTGTTTTTTTATTATTTTATTTTTTGGTTTGTTTTTGGTTATTTTACTTGTCTGTTTCCACAGACGTACCCTACTCCTCCTGCCACTGTCTGACGTACATAATTCAGGTACGCATCCCTGGAACGTGGGACTATTTTACAATTGCCTAACCTTTTTTTTTTTTTTTTGTGTTTTTGTAATTTTTTTGTCTTTTCTTGTGTTTAGTAATTTTTTTGGTCTTTGTTTTTTTTTTTTTTTTGGTCTTTGGTTGTTTCTTTGGTTATTTTTTTGGTCTTTTTTTTGTCTTTGGTTGTTTTGGGTTTTTTTTTTGGTATTTGTTTTTTTTTTTGGTCTTTGGTTGTTTTTTTGTTTTGTTTTTTTGGTCTTTGGTTGTTTTTTTTGTTTTTATTTGGGTCTTTGTTTTTTTTGTTTTTATTTGGGTCTTTGTTCTTTTTGGTTGTTTTTTTGGTCTTTGGTTGTTTATTCTCTCTTTTTTATTCGCGGAGGGCCAGTTCATGACAGAGGGGGCCAGCTTTACGATGGAAGGGGCCAATGTTGTGGGGCGGGTTCATGGGGCGGAGAGAGACTATGTTGACCTCATCATCTAAGAGGTCACAGAAGTCCTCCTCTGGCCCAAGAGCAGCTCCATCCTGGTTGGTGGAAGGACCACCTTGATCTTCCTCTCTATCCGGGTTCGTGATGGAAGGACCACCTTGATCTCCCTCTCCATCTGGGTTGGTGATGGAAGGACCACCTTGATCTCCCTCTCCCTCCTCCTTGACAGTTGGAGTAACTGCTACTGCCTGTTCCTCCTCCTTAAAGGTAGGTTCCTCAGTGGAGGTATTGACCTCTACTGTCTCCCTCTCCTCCTTTATTGTGGTTAGGATGGTGTCCCCTTGTGTGTCTGTGTCTTTGTCCTGTTTCTCCATTGTAAAAGCTGTCCTGGTGTGGTGTGAATTGATGTGTATGTGCTGTGTATGTGTCTGTGTAGCTGGTGTTCTCTGTTCACAGGGTTTAGGTCGAAATGAGGTCTGTAGTTGATCTTGTCCTCTTTATATAGGATTTGTATATACAGGTTCAAATGTCTCTAAAACTTATTTAATTAAACTTAATAGTTTTAGAGTTTTTTCCAAATATCCCCGGAACAGAAAGTTGCATCGTAACATACCATGTTAATACCACATTTCCCATAAAACCTTTTGCTTCCTTTCCCCCCTCCCCCTCTCAGAAGAAGATAAACACATTGGAAGTGATCTGCCATTGCCAGAAATGGAGCATCGCATTAGTTTGGGCAGAGCACTGAAGTTGTGCATACCATCACCTGACTGGCTATCGGCTGTCCCATCCAAACAGCACATCAGCTGAACAGTATCAGCTGACTCTCAATCACCAATGACATTCAAACAAGTCAATGAGGCAGTCTTTATAATCTGACAGCTCACGCTCTCACTCTGCTGTTCATTCATGCCACTGCTGCTGTTGACGCATAAACATTTGTGCAATGTTATATTTGGAATATTTTGGAATTATAAGCATGGTCAAAAGGCATTATGAATGCATTGTAATTCTTTATGGGGCTATTATAATGCACTCTAGATGAGGTATGTTACCGGCATTTTATGCAATGTAGCAGAAATTGACTAAACAAAACTAAACATTTGAAACTTTTTATTGTGCAAGTAGTGCATTTTACATAGTCTAGCTCTATAATATTGAATAAATAGAATAAAAAAGTAGAAAAGTAGGATTACTTTGAGTGTAACGTTTGCAAAAACAGATTTCACTCTTGCTTGATGCGTTGCACTTGAACTTCTTCTAGTAGATGTATTTAGTCAGTGCAAATTGATCTCCATAATGGGCATTGTCATTTATTTTACACCATTTTCAGTCACCACTGTCACAGGGAATTGGTGGCTCCTTAAAAAGTATGAAATTATCAAAAAAATCTTCTTATTTTTTCATGGTTTCTTTTTGCTGCATGTTCAATTTTAGATGAATCCAGAACAGGGTTAGTAGTACAATCTGCATCCTATCTACTAAACACAGTTGGACTTCATGTCCCTTAACAATTATTTTTCTGCTGTCCTTTTTCTTATTCTGCCTCCCTCTATTTATAGTTCCACAACTTTCATTAGTTTTGTTCAATCAGAAGTAGGCTGGTTTGTTTGTATATTTTGGTTTTTAAATTGGTCTTACATTCGGGTAGTAATGGAAAAGTCTTAAAAAGACGCAAATTTGTTTTTCTGGAACCTTTTTTTTTCTGGACACCCTGTTGTCAGCTAACTTTCAGATACATTCTGACTTTGTGTTCATCTAAACTGGCAGCAGGGAGGCATTTTGAAATGCAGAAGGGCAGACAGGATCGGGCCATGTAATGACAAGATATTCCCTTGTCATTAAATAAAAAAGAAAACTATCTATGTAAGGCCACAACGCAACACAAAATATTCAAATCCAACTGAAACATCAGTATGCAAGCAAAACTTTTAGCTTTAAGGTGTAAAAAGATGGGGCAAAAGTTGCTGCAATAGAACCATGGGACATTTTGTCAAATTAAATTGCTATACACCATATAGTTGCTATTTTAAGGTGTCCAAACATTTTATTTTGTTGGTTAAACTCACATCACTCTGAATATAACTGATAATAATCCCTTGAGGACATATGTCCATCACACCAAACACACACACACACAACAAATACAGGTGTCCAGGGATTACTTTTTTCTCTGCCCCTGAGGATTTCTGCCAATCACACCGCCAATAGGCCAAAAGACAATAGAAAATGTGTTGCTTTATTTTTATTTATTTTTCATTTTACAAAAAATAACTGTCCAGTTTCCCTAAGAATCTGTCTGAGGGATCAAGAACTGTCAAAACTGCTGCTCAGTCTCAGACACACACACACACACACACACACACACACACACACACACACATTAACTCTGTCACTCATGGATACCTCTGGTCTTTGGCCGGGCATAGTGTGACAGCTCACTGGGAATTGAGTTTAGGAATCCAGGTGTGTGTGTGCGTGTGCGTGCGCACGTGTGTGTGCGCACGTGTGTGTGCACATGTGTGTATGTGTATGTGTGTGTTAACGACCATTAGGGACCCATGGGAGGGATGTCAGTCGGTGACAAGGGACTGGTCCATTCCCCAAAGGGGACAGCAGGGAAGGGGTAATAATGGTGGTGATAGGTGCTCTCCTCTCTCTTTTCATTGTGTGTGTGTGTGCGTGTGTGTGTGTGTGTGTGTGCGCGTGTGTGTGCATGCTTGCCTAAGGGCCTTGCCTTGCCCTTCTGGGGATATTAGGAATAAATGATAATGCTGATGATGATGATGATGATGCTGATGATCCTGATGATGGTGAGGATGATGCAGTAGAGAGATGGTGGGATGGCTGGTTATGAGATAGCTAGGAGGGGGTGGATGAATAGACGGACAAATGGGTGGTTAGTTTGATAGAGTGACAGATGGATGGAGGGAGGGAGAGAGCGACAGACAGATGTTGTGGAGGTGTATTTTTCTGAAAAGCCACTTTAAAAGTAATAATTGGTGACTTCTCCATATAAATAAATATCTGTTTTGCCGCTTTCTATCGCTATATATATAACACAGTAGTGATTCAACCTATAGCCAATTCATGAAAGCTTTTACATTTGCTGTGTCTGGTACAGGAAGCGATGTGTTTTACGTTTCCGGTTTGTTTGGAATAAATAGAAGAAGAACTGGGTAGTTGTCATGAGCAGCGATAGCCACCATGGCTGAACAGACAAAGAAAAGAAAAGAGCGCCACCTACAGAAACGTAGGGCTGTTAATGCGGTTGCATGTGTAAAAAGTGCCAATTCTGATCTGCTAACCTGGCGGAGTGTAAACAAAGAAGACGGGATTGTTGAAATGGATCATTCTCATCAATTTACTAAACCAAATTGCATAAATTGCATAAACGCCCAAGCTATTTAACACCCAGAGGACGCAAATCCCAACGTCTCTCCCTGAGAAAGACCTGGCTGCTGTGTGCACAAAAGGCAGAGAGAGAAAATAAGAAAGAGAACAATCCATTTGAGAATTACTCTTTCAAATGTCAGAGGAGGAGATTGAAAAAATTATAGATTGCTGAGTCATAGTCATTACTCGAAGAGCAATGGAGGAAAAACAAATGAAAAGTCTGAGCACCCCAAATTCCAATGAGCACTGAAGCCAAGGCAGCGTTCCTCCTCTGGGACAATGTCATATTTATTACAATTAAAAAAGCATTATTGGTACGATTTTTATAACTGCTTCATGAAATAAAAAAAATAAACTAAAAGGCATACTAAGAGGAGTCAAAACTTATGTCAACCCTTAATCTCCTGGGCTCTGGCTACAGTGGAGAATCACAGTCTGCTCTCTCACCTGGTCAGACGGCTTGCCATACATGTTTCAACAAGTTTGGGGACACCACGTTTTTCTTTATTTTTACTATTTTCCAAATTTTAGAATAACAGTAAAGACATACGAACTATGAAATAACACAAATGGAATCATGCAGCGACCAAAAAAAGTGTTAAACAAATCAAAACTATGTTATATTTTAGATTCTTTAAAGCAGCCGCCCTTTGCCTTGATGGAAAGGCAAAGGCTTTGAAAAGATATTCATACATAGGATCAACTTCACTATTTATATTTGTCAAAGAAACAAATTTCAACCATTGAAGCATGAGCCTTTAGACCAAAATGGCTTCAAGAGAATGAAAAACACAATGAGGTGTCCGCAAACTGTCCCCAAAACTCAGGTATTGAGAATTTCATCTGACTTCATTCGCATATACAGTCTACATTTTTTTTTTTTATTGATAGTTATTGCATTCAAATATATGACAAGAGACTAAACACTGACATACTACATATACATACTGTTGGACAATGTTAGACAACACTAATCTTTAACATAAAACAATAGTCTACAACACCATGTACAATACAAAATCAAACAGATCAAAACAGACAAACAAGCAAAAACAAAAAGGGGGGTGGGGGGATGCAGATCATTTACAATACAATTCAATCATATAGCCTATTTTCCAAATATGATCTTATAAAGATCCAGGGTCCATCATCTCCTTGGTCATATTCAAAGAGGGCTGAGGCTGCCCGTTCCATTGACAATAAATCCATGAAGTCTTTTAACCAATTGTCAATACTAAAGCAATTTGATTTATGTAATTTCCAATTCATCATAATAATACGTTTAACTGACAAAAAATCTAATGCCACAACAGGCGAGTAAGTGTTCCTACCTCTCCACAGCCATGCCAGCACAAACGTGAAAGGGAATGATCGATTTTCTTTATTCTACATGGTGTGATATAAGCCCTATGCACAACTTTTATTTGTAGAGTTTTGTATCTTACTGAAAAAAAAAAACTGCTAAGTTAAACCAAGGAAAAAGACAGTGCTAGGAAGTGTGGTGCAAAAAGGCCACAGCCTTGAGCGCATAGCATCTAAAATGGAGACAAAATAAAAAAACACCGGAGCTGTTAATTTACGCTAACTATACTAATGTCTCAAAATGAATGTGGAAATGATTCACTGATGTTAAAATGAATCATGCAACGTAAGGTTAAGGTTACTTTTTTCACCTTTATTTATCCATGGAAATCTTCTCCACATTCATATTATACCACTTACTATTATACCACTTACGGTTGAAACTGGACCGTCTGTCAGTCTGGAAGAAGAAAAGCGGATTTGTTCAATGTGCTGTTTGACTGATATAGAAAATGAG